>NC_056728.1:719079501-719259501 GCF_019279795.1 Protopterus annectens
ATGACAAACCCTAACACATGTGGTCAGCCCCTCTATTAGTAATGTGGTGCACTGTGTGCATCCGACCTAACAATTGGCAGTTCTATTAGAATGTGTATTTACCCATTGCTATGGTATGGATGTGAGCATACAAGAGAATTTGGTGGCCGAATGTTAGGGCAGCAGACAGTACACATCCATAGTGGCACCATGATATCTGTAGCACATACCGGGGTCACAATAGTAGCCAGTAGTACACAGGGTGTCCTAACCCACTGCAGGTTATGGGCTGAACATCATGTGTGTTCATACAAGTTCCATACAGCTGGACAGGTGTAGACCAATACAGGTAAATGATATACAATGGCTTCTGGATATGCCCATTGAATGACCCCAACCCCCACAGACACACACAGACTACAGCAGGCCAGGCAGTTGGATGTAGGTTGTGAAGGCTAGGACGTCCGACACCACTATGCTGGTAATTAAAGCTAGGATCTGACGTACACTGGTATGCCTCCAACCAGCAATTTAGGTAGGTCCACACACTGACATGAAGTACCTGGCATAGCAGTACAGTAGTGGCAAATGTGTACAACTGTCAGCTGTGCCCTCCTTCCAACGTACACATGTGAGAGTCATGTGCACCACCCCCGGTGCTGTGTAGGACTGTGGATGCGGTTGGATGTCCCCCCACGCTATGCAGAAATGTAGCAACTGTCAATGCCACATGACCATTAGCTACCCTGCAGACACAGCATGCCACCTGTCGGTGTAGAACGCAGGGGTCAGCACCACGGTACTGACTATCTGGACATGTGACACATGTGATCCAGTTGACCATACTTGGCATGCTTAAACACATGATGGTATGACGGTAATGTCAGTCGACAACATGCATAACAGTCATACTGGGCATGCTCACACACTGAAACACAGGACGGCCAGGTCTACAAACACCAGTGGTCCGGACATATCTGCCAGTACATTGCTATACTTTTGGATGACTGTGCTGTATGGTATGTATGTGGTCTATTGTCTGTACATATGCCATGGTATATTGGTAATTCACATGAGCTATGTGTACAGGGTATTGCTACCAACACGTGCAAAGGATGGTTCTTTGTTTGTGGACAGAATGACACCTTTGGATACGGAGTGGGTAAGGCACATTCCAGCAGGCGGGAGCTGTTGTGCATGGGTTTGCATGGTGTTAAGCACTGCTGACCTCTGGTTACAGCTCCTTATACTCATTTAGACTCCACATTTCTTTAATAGTGCACTACTGGCATACTGGTAGACAGACACACTTACACCCGCTCGCTCACCGACATTTGTGCTTACATTTGTCACACGCTGGGTGTGTACGATCCCTTGTGATGCATATTACATCGGACTACCTGATTACAGTATCGGGTATATCTAACCATTAGGCGATGGCAGGCAGTCGACTGTATGGACTCGGCAGCCTGTCCAGTGACATAATCATATTATATGAGTGTTCCTCATACAATCTGCTCCCATCTGGCTGATACATGGGAACTGATACTCTGCAATGCTGACATGTGAATGTTATTTGGTTAACGCAGCTCTCTGCCGGGTCATGCTACCGCATACCTAATGTAGGTTTTCCACCTTTTAGATTGGACGACGGGAGACTGTAGGAGTAACACCTTTCTCACTTTGCATGGGACAGTCCCTCATGAGGCATATGTGTCATGTGACAATACTCTAGTCATTGCAACTGTCCTGATTAGAGGACATTCTTATATTCTACGTGTCTGTAATAGTTGCATGTAATGGTTCTTGTATACATGACACGTCGATATGTTATGTGAAGTAGCATAAGCAACTTGACTGCTGCTAGACTAAGCTTTGATTTGTGCTAATATGTATATTTCTGTACTATGCATGGCTGTAGGTATGTTTTGCCCTGGTACGTCTGACATTTCTACAGAGCAGGTCCCACTTTGGCCATTCGGAATGGTGGCAGCCCTATAGGACCTATATGTAGAGCTATCACATTTGGCAAGGCAACACATACCCACAGCCAGTAGTAAACTGACTACTTCACCGGTTTGCATACGTTAAGGTTATTCTTGTAGCATTATAGTTGCTAATACTGTTTCCTATAACATGTAGCTGTTTCTGATGCAACAAAATAATTTTATGACACCACTACACACAATATATGACCTCCTTTCCCGAACTCACAGGCCATGTGCCATAACATTCATTTTGCAGGACACAACTGCCCAAAGTGGTGTGTCCCTCACAAAGGTGAACAGGTGGTAATCCACATCTATTATGCTATCATCTACCTAAGGTGGTCAGCGAAATATGCGCTTTCAGTCATTAGCAGACCTCACATACCAATGGGGGAGAATGAACACTGCATCAGGGACACTGCATAACACCCTGAGGGACACATTTAAATGACTGGTTCTATTAACCAGACACATTGACAGTCACAGAGCATATGTATTCATTCACCTTTGTCGAGGTACATGCTGTTTATGACTCATACGTGTTGTCATCAGTCATTACCTGTATTCTGCCACCTGTCCACCTAATATCACTAGTTCTGGAAGTGTTTAGTTGGACTTTGTTACATTCTGATTCATAACTATGGACGTCCATGCTAATCGGGTACACGGCACTGATATGGTCCCTATGTGTTCCCCCAATAGTTTACAGACTATCCAGTAGATGTGCTCTTCAGGTTTGGGAGGTATAGGCATCTGCTATGCCCACAAAAGAATATTAATGACTTCCACTGGGCGGGCCTACTACATCTCTGCCAACCAGCACCTGCACACTTAAGCCCATTATCGCATACCCATGATTCACCTACTTGGCACCTCTCTACAGCACTCATGACAAATACTTACTGTGAGCGCAGCTGGGGTATGAGCACACCCCTACACATTGTCCACTCTCCCCATCTTGGGACACATGTTGTACGTTTTGTCAACCCATGTGTTATTACACTTGCACAACCTACTGTTCCATGTACACCTACACCCTGCTCGCATCGATAACCAGGGGTTCACACGTATTTTTGGTGTCCCGCAAGGGACCCCGTTATCCATGTTTAAAGTGTAGACCTTGCAGATCTCTCCCACTGGTACTTTCCTGACAGTGTTTTGGACAGCAACAGTGTATTTATCTTTATTATCTGTCTGTATGTCTGACCGGCCTAGCTGGGCGGTGTGGGAGGTAAATGTTTGCTTATTGGACCTCCCAGTAACATATGCCTGGTCTGAACATATGTTACCCGTAATTGCTGTAAAGTAACCTAGTTATGTACATGTATATTTCTACAATGACATATATATTTGTTTTGGGTGTATGTGTATATATCAATAACTGTTGTATGTGTACATATATCTATATATATATATCTATATATATATATATATATATATATATATATATATGTGTGTATATATATATATACATCTGTGTGTCCGTTAACCAATACATTTCCTGGACATACCCACTTACACATGCGTATTGGGTTTTATCTCTGCTTCAACAGCATACTATTGCCTTAGTCATTATGACACAAACACTTCACTCCGGTTAACTTGTTATCAGTATACAGCACGTTATACAGCAGACAGATGTTGCACGTTTTTCATGTCTGGAGTACCGCTGATAAGTGTGATGTGATACAGTGTCATTTGACCTACTTCTCATCTGCACAGCCTATTATTCCTGCTACTGTATTTGTTTCTGTGCACATTCATATTATTTATGTTAATAAATGGAGTGCTTGTGTTACAGAGAATGTACGTCAACATATTGATGTCTGCATGTAGTTGTGTCTTTCGGCTTTTCCCGGTTTGGGGTTGCCACAGCAGAACTCCGGTCCGCTAATGGTTGGCAGATAGGTTTTATGTGCCGGGCTGCCAGCCCTGAAGCCCAACCTCCAACGATGGTACGCCCATTCACGCATGTCTCCACGCAGAAGACTCTCTAGCTGGGAATCGCACCTACGTACTAGCTGACCTCCACGGGCCATTCCATTGCAACCGGCGCAACCAACCCTAGCACTCCTATGTCCATAATCACATAGCCATAGTTTCTCCAGCCCACCCGTGTTGAGTTTCCATGCGTAACAGCCATTATCCACCTGATATCGCAGCCATGACACACCTTTACACATTGCCCTCTCCAGAATGTTGGGGCCCTACACACATTTTGTACCACCTCGTGTATTCACAGGGTCTCCCTCCATTTATAATTGCATATACTTGCCTTTCCTGGTGTTATGGATTACGAACAATTTGTGGGTTACAAGTGTAGGTGATCACAACATGAACTACATTCCGTCTGTGTATAATGTTGACGTAGCACTTCAACGATATTATGGCCACTGGTATAACCCTGCCTCTGGTGTGAATAGTGGTGCTCTACTCACTCTTGTGCAGCTTTATCTGACATACGCTGCGAGCACTTTATAATACCTTATTTGCTCTAGATTCCGTTCACAACCCTTATGTATGCTTTCGTCTTTCGGCGTTCATTATATATATATATATATATATATATATATATATATATATATATAATTTAATTCAACACCTCCAAAGGTCACTGGCTTTGTGAGTGATTAAGAAGCTGGCCAGTTATTGTGCGAATGCTCTGACCATTGGTAGGGTTGCCACATTTTCATATGTACAGGATGGGATATATTCTGGAGACAACAGATTGTTTAGGCCAACACATACCCACGGTCAGTGCAGGATTTAGAACATTCAATATTTTCCTAGCTGAGAGCCTATTCCTTTAGCACTTTAGTTGCTTATTCTGTTTCTTGTACGAATTACGTATTTTATATCCAGACATGACTGCTTTAGGCAACTGTTACATGAAGTATTTCCTACAATCGCATGAAATTTGCCATTGTATCATTCTTGGTCAGGACACACCTACCCAAACAGTGACTGTCCCTCACACAGTGGGTCCGGAGGTACCCTGTTTACGTCAGTGCCTTAATCATCCTATTTCCAAGTGCCACTATGCGAATGTGTACAATATATTCTCTCGATTATTCATGTGGGAGACGTGCATCACGGGCAGGTGTTTGATCCTGGGTAGTAGGTTCTGCATGACCGTCTAGGGCTGAACAGTCTCGTGCACCACTACTGCACATTCAACTTGTGTCCGGATGTCTACAGGACTGGACATCGTGTCGTGATATCCAGTCTGATGTTTACACAGGTTACTTATCCCATGAGGGATATCCAAAAATTGAACAAGACCAATACCGTCCATTCTTTTGGCTTTACGAAAATGTGTTAGGGTTTTACATGCAAGGGATACATAGTTTGCAATCCTGACACTGCCTAGGGTGACACTGCCTACTACATATGAGTAGTGGTCACTATGTGTAGATATGGCTGCGCCAAGCTCGTAGGCCGAGTATGGCTGGATTTGGTGGACGTTCAGCTATGGGGGTGGGTTGTGTGCTGTGGAGGGGATGATGGGTATTCAATTATGCATCCAGGTGTGTTGCATTTGGATGGGCCAGTTCCATCCAGACCATTCTGTGGGTATGTGCCAGTGACGTTTCTGTACATGTGTATCGCACATTTTAATATTCATATGTTTGTGTGATTGTGTTCTACAGTATGGCCTGTCAGGTTGTATTGCAGATGTGTATACTTGTTCTTTGTGTTTCTTTCTGATTTACCCACTGCTCCCTCATACACCTGCAGTTCACCTATTCTGCATTCAACACAGTCTCGCCTTTGTGGATTATATCATTACCCATCCCCCCCACACACACATTCCTGACACTCCATCCATCACTTCTTTGGTTGATGGCCCATGACACGGTCAAGGGAACACATTGCATACACTACGGTGTATGGTTGTGTGGACTACCCTGGCATGTTTCACCTTCCACATGCTGTACATCACGCACATAGGTACACGCCCATACTTAACTTTCATGACATGGTTGGTACACCTGGGTAATACCCGTTCAACTGTGACACATCCTGACAAGTACGGCTTGGACCGCATATGGGCGGATTTTGGCCAACTGCTCTGACCATTGGTAGGGTGCCACCTTTTCATATGTCCAGGATGGGATATATTCCGAACACAAATCTGATTTTACAGGACAGCACATACCCACGGTCAGCACTACAGATAATACTTTTCCTTTCTGCCTACATGTTAGCTTATTGTTGTGGCAGTTTATATGCTCCTTCTGTTTCGTTTTCTTGCTTATTCTATTTTTTGTCACATGTGGTATGTTACATACGGACATACCTATTGTATGTGACTATTACATACGATGTGGGATATAATTCTGTCATACGGTCGCTAGATATTTACATTTATCACGGTTTTGGTATAGACACATCTGCCCAGCTGTGTACTATCCCTCACAATGTGGGACAGCTGGTAACCTTGACCATTGGGCTAGACGTAGCTATTGGTGACGCGCTAACATGATGCATTTCACTTCCACTTGGTATAACTATCTACACTGCGTTAGAATACGGGCACACGGTTTTCAATGTCATTTGTTCGAGGGATGGAGACTCGATATTCCCTACCGTGCATTTGTATTTGCTTCTTAATTTTGTGTTCACAAGAACTGTCTTGCATGCTTTGCATACGTTTCAGTATCCACGGACACTGACAGGTGTGATTACTATTGCAGGCAAATTGTTATATTCAAGCATTTTAGGTTGCACGTCGACAGCTGACATTTCCACGCCTCCGGGCGGCACTTCGACACGCCCTATGCACTCGCGCTCATTTCCTATGCACGTGGCTGTGGTGGCAGCACGCCTTCATTAATATGCATTTGGCACTACTGTGCCATCTACATGCCACATGATCGGCGCAAGCCTAACGCCGGCCTTGCACCAAGATTCATGCTTCCTGGGCAAAGTCTTTTTCTAAAATAAAATATGAATTTGCTTCACTATTACACATTGTTTATTGTTTGTTTTCTGAATGAGTGCTGGAAATCCTTCCTTAATATGTTTTTGCAGTATGTTTGGCAGCACAAAAGAAGACTGAGGAAAATAAGATTGTCTGCTAAAGGCCAGGCTCTCCATGTGGCAGGGTAAGTGTGACATATTGCTGATATTATTTTGTAATAAAATTGTTGGATATATCAGTGAGCAGTTATATTTTTATTTCTGTTTAATTTTAATTTATCCTAGCAGATTTATTATTCAGCTTTGTTTTTTCCTCCAGTTCTACACCATATATAGCACTTGTGTTATTTTGTTCAGTATTCCATTGCCTTTGTTGTACATTGCTTTGGTTTTCTCCCTTTGCAGTACTATTTAAATAAACCCCGGGATTCATGAAGCTCGGCGCAAGGCCGGCATAAGGCTTGCGCCGGCCGTGTGGCATATATATGGAGTAGTAGCGCCATATGCATATTAATGAAGGCGCGCAGCCGCCACAGCCATGTGCATAGGAAATGTGCGCGAGTGCATGGGGCATATCGAAGTTGCACACGGAGGCGTGTCAAGGTTGGCTTTCTATGAGCAACCTAAACTGCTGAATATTATATTCCGCCTGCCATAGTAATCGCACCTATCAGTGTCCGTGGATACTGAAACGTATGCAAAGCATGCAAGATAGTTCCTGTGAACAGAAAATGAAGAAGCAAACACAAATGCACGGTAGGGAATAACGGGTCCCTAACCCTTGAACAAATGACATGGAAAACGGTGTGCCCGTAGTCCAACATAGTGTAGATAGCTATACCATGTGGACGTGAAACGCATCATATGTTAGCACGCCGCCAGTAGGTACATCCAGCCCAATGGAGAGGGTCACCAGCTGACCCATAATGTGAGGGAGGGTACATAGCTGGGCAGATGTGTCCATAACAAAATACATGAGGAGAAATGTAGATATATTTAGCGACCGTATGTCAGAATCATATCCCACAAGGCATGTAATAGTCACATACAAAAGGTATGTCCGTATTTCACATACCAAATGTGATTGGAAATAGAATACGAATGTAAACGAAACAGAAGGAGCATATAAACAGCTACAACAATAAGGACACGTGTAGGCTGAAAGGAACAGTATGATCCATATCGTCGACTAAGATTACCACCTGTCCCACTTTGCGAGTGACAGTCCCTCTGTGGGCAGATGTGTCCTGACACAAACTTGTAAAAATGGCAAATGTCCAGAAATTATAGGACATAATTATTCCTTAGACGTTATGTAATAGTTGCATTAAACAGTTTCTCTGTATGTATATTACATAAATGTCATAAGAAACAGCATAAGCCACCAAAATGCTACAAGAATAAGCTTATATATAGGCAAGAATTGTAAGCTCTATCTGCCGAACTGACCATGGGTATGTGTTGGCCTGTAAAATGTGATGTGTTCACTGCAAATGTCACACTGTGGCCAATTGAAAAGGTGGAAACCCTACCGTCGACTGTGGGGAGGCATTGTCCACAACAGTCAGATATGTGTAAGGAATAGCTTGGACATAGGAAAAGGTGCCATTCTACCAATGAGTACAACAGGCTGGCAAAATCTGGAAGTCAGCGGTATAAGCCGAACTTGTATGTGACACAGTCGAATGGGTAGTACCCGGGTATACCGACCAAGTAATGAAAGTTAAGTATGGGCGTGTACCTATGTGCGTGAAGTATAGCATGTGGAAAGCAAACATGGCAGGGTAGTCCACACAACCATAAAGGTACCTGACACATGTAGGGTATTCAATGCGGTACTCTGGCCATGTCATGGGCCAACAACCAAAGTAGTGATTTATGGGATGTGAGGAATTTGCGTGTGAGGGGTGGATGGGTAATGGTAAAATCCTCCAAGGCGATACTGTGTCGTATGCAGAAAAGGTGAACCGGAGGTGTATGAGGGAGCAGTGGGTGAAGCTGAAAGAAACACAAACACATGTAGAAACAGCTGCAAGACAAGCAGACAGGCCATAGTGTAGAACACAATCCCACAAACATATGAATATGGAAATGTGCGATACAACTGTATAGATATGTCACCGTCACATACCCACAGATTGGTCCTGATGGAACTGGCCATAACAAATGCAACACACCTGGATGCATAATGGCCTACCCAGCATCCCCTCCACATCACACAACCCACTCCCGTACCAGAACGTCCACCAAATCCAGCTGTACTTGGCCTACTGGTTCGTTGCAGACACAGCTACACATAGTGACCCCTACGCATATGTAGCAGGTAGTGTCACCCTAGGCAGTTTCAGGATTGCAAACCATGCATCCCTTGCATGTAAAACCCCCTGCACATTTTCATAAAGCCAAAAAAATCTTCGGAATCTGTCTTGTTTTGGTCTTGTCAAATTTTTGGGATATCCCTCATGGTATAACTAACCTGTGTAAATAGTAGAATGGGTATGAAGACATGATGTCCAATCTTGTAGATATCTGGACACAAGTCAGAATGTGCAGTAGAGGTCCATGACACTGTCCAGCCCTAAGTGGTCATGCATAACCTACTACCCAGGATAAAACACCTTCCTGTGACGCACGTGTCCCAACACGAATAGGTGGGAGAATATATTGCACACATTCACATAGTGGCAAACGGCATAAGGGTGATGAAGACACTAACGTAAACAGGATAACCCTGATCAAGTGTGAGGGACACTTACTGTGTGCAGGCGTGACCGACCATAACTGTCAGCCTGTGTGAGCAAGATATCTGGACAGAGCCATGAATAAAAGTGAGACAAAGGCCCAAAAGTAGGGACAATTTGTAAAGATAGCTCTTAGAAACATAGAAATTTGATAGAATAACAGTTTGCACATTGGCATTAATGTCCTGAAGAGTATGAAGTCGGAAACCCAACTGTCTGCCATCACGTTCCGACTTCAGTCTTTAATGATTAGCTACTGCTTTGCCAGAACACAACAGTGTATTACAGAGGTTCTACTCCATACATATTTACAGTAACAACCTTTCACATTTGTGTATTGTACAGCTGCATACCTGTAGTCACTTCATGTCCAAAATAATAATCCCCGTATGACTGAATACAGGAAAGAGTCAAATGTGAATGGAAACACCCCTCACCGTGGAGTATGGACTGTAACAACCCCACCCATAATATGTATTGCCAACAGAATAAGCTGCTGACAGATGCACAAACACCTGTGTCTGTAAACACAGGTAAAAATTCATAATAGGGAGAAACTCCCTGTCCATGTGTTTCGTCTGACATTTGAACTCGGCCAGGGAAGTTCCGTTCACCAGGTGGATAAGCCTAAACCCAGATCACTACATGAACACCCTGACAATCAAAGACCTGTATGTGCCAGGACTATAAGCCTTGGTGTTCTGCATATCCTTGGAGTGATTAACTATGCAGCTGGGGTCCACAGCAGTAGGCAATAGGGAATGTGTAATATGTAGTACCGCATTTTTCCCAGCAGGAGAATGGATGCCTGTGTTGTAAGTGAAGTGGTGAGGCGTATGTTGATGTAGCTAAGTACTATGGGTATGCATATCAATGAGGCAGAACACCAATAGAATAGTGGTTCCGGCATTCAGCCAACGTGAATGCAGTCCCAGTTGAACTACGACCACAGCACATATAAGTTTAAAGTGTAATGAATGCGTTTGTGCTGTAAACACATTTAAATATGTAAAGGTGAACGTGTGTTTCACATATGTCCGTAAAAAACGGAATACAGATATGTAACTGTTACGGTCACAATTAGGAAAGGCCATGTAAGCGCAAATATTTATTAAACATATGTAACCCACAATAAGGAAATGCAAGTGCGCCTGCACGTGTGTAATCCGCTCACAGCATAGCAAATGAATGCTGTTTTCTCCACGTTATATATATATGGCTCATACCTGTTAACCCCGTAAAGTAAGAAACCAAACAAAGCCATGAAAACAACTGGTACAAATAGGGACAATTCCCAAATATTGCCCTAACAAACATAGAAAGTGGATATAATAACATGTGTTTCACTAGCATGGATTCTCTGAAGGGTATGAAGTCGTAACCTCAAATGCTTGTCATTATTTTCTAATGTCAGTCTTTAATGATATGCCACTAATTTGCCAGATAGCCACAAGGTTATGAAAAACGGACCAAAGATAAGAGGCAAACAGCTGTACATTCAGCGAAAATCTGTACAGTTGAAAGGTATGATATGGATATATATATATATATATATATCTGTGTATACACATATATCCACAGACTTAAACCAAAGACATTTATGAAATGAGGAATGTACAGACATATATGGACATATGTATATATGTACATATATATATATCTATACACACACGATACATTAATAGATATATACACAACAAACAAACATATGTCCTTGTAGATATAACACATGTACATAAATAGGTCATGGTATAGGTATTATGGATAGACAGACAGACATGCATGAAAGGTGAATACACTGCTGCTTTCCAAACCATTGCCCGGAAAGTAACAGTGTGACAGACCTGCAAGTTCTACACTTTAAACATGGATATAGGTGTCCTTTGCAGGACCCCAAAAATTGATCCTGTACTAAGTGTGTACAATAATCATTGATGCAAAGAAGTTGCAACTGCAACTACGATATAGCTGTACATGCAACAGTAGCAGGTGCAAGGGTAATAACACATGGTCAATAGAATGTATGACGTATGACCTGATATCCAGAGAGTGGAGAGTGCTTAGAAGTTTCTTCATACTTTATTATCGCTCACATTAAATATGTTTAATGAGTACTGTGGAGGGGTGTCAGGTATGGGAATCATGGGTATGCAGAAATGGGCCTAGGTGTTGGTTGGCACAGATTTATTAGGTCCGCCCCATGGGAGTGATCAATATACCTATGTGGGTATAGCACACGCCTATATTCTCCAGAAAGGTTGAACCCATCTACTGGATATTGTGTAAACCATTGGGGGAAGACGTAGGGACTTATATCAGTGTCATGTAGGCGATTATCATGGATGGACATGCGTACGACCAAGATGGTAACCATACCTTCCAACCTTTCAGAATAAGACAGCTGGACAAAGGCACAGTACATGAAATACAAATAGGAACTATATTAAATATACCCCAGACAAAGTCAGAACGTTGATAGAATAATGGCGTAGTCAGGAGTATGAATGTTATGAGGGTTATTAATCATGAAATACAAATGTCAGTCATTATTATCTAACTTCACAGTCCTTAATGCCTTGCCAGTAATTTACCAGAAAGGCACATTATTATGAAAAAAGTAACAAACTCATAGGTCAAACCTCGGGACATTTACCCATAATGTGTAGAGGTGAGAGGTATGAAGGTAACCCATCCTAAATAAATGTACAGAAATAGTGATACTAGGTGGACAGATGAGAAGAAAGATGTCAGGACAAATGACAAAACATGTACAAGTCAAAAGCATGTACCTCGACAAATGTGAATGACAATGTATGCCCTGTGAAAGTCAATGTGGAAGGTTAATAGAATCAAAAAAAATGTGTCCCTCAGGGTGTCATACAGTGTCCCCGATACAGTGTCCAGTCCCCCACACTCGCACGTGAGTTCTGCCACTGACAGAAAGCGCAAATACCGGCGAACACATAAGGTACATGATAGAATAATAAGTGTGGATAAGCACCTGTTGGCCTTTGTGAGGAATACAACCCTCTGGGTGGGTGTGTCCTGCAATAGGAATGTAATGGCATCTGGCCTGTGATGCCGCCATATATTGTGTGTATTGGTGTAAGAAAATGATATCCTGTATCAGAAATAGATACATGTCAGAGGAAACAGTATTATCGACTGCAAGATAACTCAGAAGGTATGAAAAGTGCTGCATTAGGAAGTTCAGTACTGACTGCAGGTATGTGCTGACATGTCAAATGACACAGCAGTCTATATAAAGTACCTATAGGGCTGTCACCTTTACAAATGATGACAGTGGGAGCTGCTCTGTAGAAATGCCGGACGTAACAGGTCACAACATACCCACAGCCATGCATACACCACAAATAGACATAGCACACAGCAAAGCCTAGGCCATGATACATGAAGCCTCCGGTGTGTATGAGTAGAGTGAGAGTAGAGCAAGGAAAGATGTCTGCCAAGCTATTCAGCAAACTCCTGTAGGGGCATGTAAGACCGCCCATAACACAAACGTTGCACGGACAATGTTGGGATTTACAACATACCCCATTTGTAGGTGAAAGCTATGCAAATGATGTAAATATGCGATACATGAAACAGTAAGCTGTCCGTGCAAGAGCAGAGTTATGTGCAGAAATGTGCCCGGATGTTAAGCGAGTAACATTCTGCACGTTGCTAAACGGAGCAATGACAGCTGCAAATAGAGTATGAATACAGTCGAAGAGGCATGCCAGTGTCCAAATATAAGGCCAGTGGCATTATTGTCCATTGGATATCAATAAAACTGTAGTTGTCCTCCCCCAATTTCCGGTGTGGAAGCGTAGCGCAGCTGCACGAGAATGCGCTGCGCTTCAAAACAAATTGAATATTATAATATACATACAAAATGTAGGTTTAGTTAGATGTTAGTACGCCATACAGATGAATGGCAAGCTGGAGACAACAAGGCTCCTGCGTACTGGTTGTTATGTGTGGAAGCGCTCTGTCAGAGATGTAACCAAGCATTTGTAGGCAATCTCATGCAAGTGAGGCTGAGGATAGTGAATCACAATATGTCATGCCATATGGGCCAAGCCTCTACAGTGTAGTGTAGGATAAGGGGGCTATTAGAGTAAAAGATGGGTGACAACATGAGTGTGTATGTATAAAACACTGTAATCTTACCGGGGCAGTGTCACATGTTTGCTGTCAGTACTCATCAGAGTAAGAGGCGTGTTATGATCTATCCTAGGGAAAGTCAGGAGACTGATGGTGTATGCCATAGATACCACCGATGTTTCCTGCAAACCTGCCTACAGTGTGTCCACGCCTGTGCACACCAGTAAGCCCGAGTAAGCATGTGTGCGTGCGTGTTAGCCCATATGCACGCGTTGAAAAACGAGTAAGCTAGTGTACGAATGTTGAAGCCTGTGTAATGTCGTGTAAGCCAGTGTACGCATTTATAAGCATGTATAAATGTGTACTACACACATCACACATGTACTGCACACTCAGAAACACATGCTGCCAATACTACACACATCAGTGAAATGGCACATGGATGGAGAATACATCATCAGAATTAACAGTGCTGTAAACTATGCTACATTGATGGCCATAGTTGCAATGCATCATGCTTGCTGATATACACCTAAAAGGATAACACACTTTGTGTTAACAACATTCTAACATCACTACAGTGGTATAAAGCCACCGTGTGCATCAGCACCAGGTTAGTCTGATCCTGCATCAATGTTACACATCACAGGTGGTGGCACAGGTGACATCATATGCACAGGGTGTGGTGTTACATTTCCAGAGCTGTCATTGAGCCATCCAATCTACACGTAGGTATGTGTGTGTGTGTGTGTGTGTGTGTGTGTGTGTGTGTGTGTGTGTGTGTGTGTGTGTGTGTGTGTGTGTGTGTGTGAGGGACAACGGTTATTGCATGGCCCAATGGTGATGCAATGGGTGTGTGTATGTGATAGCCCTAGCTGTTTGTGGTAAGTGTGTGTGTCTGCATATACACAGGTACAGCATGTGTCAGCCATATACAGGAGGTTGTGGGACAGTCACAGACCATACCTGCCAGGCTGTACAGATCACCATTACTGGCCATGGACAACCCTCCATGCATCCAACACTAATCCAGTCCTGCACCTGTCAATGTATACACATACAGTCCTGGGATCTGTACCACAACCTGTGGATAAATGGGAGTCAGTAATGTTAACCTGAGTTGCATAGTATTGTCAGTTAATACATATGGATATGAGCCATACTCACCCTCCAAAGTAATAACCACTGCTGACTGTTGCCGAGATGTGCACATGACCATTCAAAGGTGCTGTACTAACATTGTTTCCAATGCCCCTTGTAATACCCAGCAATACAATAACTGGTCACTACACAAGTATAACCCAGGATCACTACAGCACACAGTATGTGCACTATCACAGACCCATAGCAGATGTACATACATCCAAGGTGATCACGTACAGATAATGCAGCACATTCAAGAGTGATAATCTCAACATACATATCTATATCTATATATATATATATATATATATATATATATATATATATATATATATATATATATATATATATATATATGTAGATAGATATATACACACACACACACACACACACACACACACACACAACACTTGGCAGGGCTGGGAGTCGGACATACACCTACCTACCCTATCACACTACAGCATGACACATTTACAGAAAGTGCTACCAAGATAACTGAACACAGCAGTGCCAGAGGCATACTTCTAGGTGCGTGTCATCATCTGCAAAGACAAAGACGCCGGTAGGAAATATCTGTGGTGTGAGGCGTCTAAAAGCATGACTGAGTCCCCAGGTGGACAGAAGCATACGCGCACACACACACACACACACACACTTGGCAGGGCTGGGAGTCGAACATACACCTACCTACCCTATCACACTACAGTATGACGCATTTACAGAAAGCGCTACTGAGATAACTGAACACAGCACTCCTAGAGGCATAATTCTATGTGTGTGTCATCATCCGGAAAGGCAAAGACGCCGGTAGGAAATATCTGTGGTGTGAGGTGTCTAAAAGCATGACTGAGTCCCCAGGTGGATGGAAGCATGCGCGCACACACACACACACACACACACACACACACACACACACACACACACGCACACTTGGCAGGACTGGGAGTCGAACATACACCTACCTACCCTCTCACACTACAGCATGACGCATTTACAGAATGCGCTACCGAGATAACTGAACACAGCAGTCCCAGAGGCATATTTCTAGGTGCGTGTCACCATCCGCAAAGGCAAAGACGCCGGTAGGATATATCTGTGGTGTGAGGCGTCTAAAAGCATGACTGAGTCCCCAGGTGGATGGAAGCATGCACGCGCGTGCACACACACACACACACACACACACACACACACACACACACACACACATACACACACTTGGCAGGGCTGGGAGTTGAACATAAACCTACCTACTCTATCACACTAGAGCATGATGCATTTACAGAAAATGCTACCGAGATAACTGAACACAGCAGTCCCAGAGGCATACTTCTAGGCTCGTGTCATCATCCGCAAAGGCAAAGACGCCGGTAGGAAATATCTGTGGTGTGAGGCGTCTAAAAGTATGACTGAGTCCCCAGGCGGACGGAAGCATGCGCGCGCGCACACACACACAGACACACACACACTTCGCAGGGCTGGGAGTCGAACATACACCTACCTACCCTATCACACTACAGCATGACACATTTACAGAACACGCTACCAAGATAACTGAACACAGCAGTCCCAGAGGCATACTTCTAGGCATGTGTCATCATCCTCAAAGACAAGGACGCCGACAAGGATTGTATAGAGAGTGATCAGTCTGAAAGCATACAGACATATTACTGTCCCATGGTAGACGTAGACAAACACACGGCCGTGGTGTGATCAGGGCAACTAAAGATTTACAGAGCACTACAACACTACATAGACACGGGATGCGCCACAGACAGTACACCCTTCAAGATAGTCAACCAGTGTGCACGCGGTAGGCATCCATCGTGACATTGAAAATGGACATCTGTTGCCTGGATGACCACCATCACTATACAGGATGTCAACGGCCATGCCCATGCACAGAGGGACATCACCAACACAAGGTGTCACTGGCCATGGCCACACGCTTAGCAATACACGTCCTTTCGGACTGTACTGTGTGTCAATCTACACAATGGCATACTGGGCATGCTCACACACTTAGCAGTTGCAAAGGGCCGTCTTGCATGCAGACGGAGTCTAAACATGGAAGGGCACAGTAAAGTATAACTGTCCCCACGCACAGGGCGGACACTCACATGCAATGACCAGTACACACTCAGGTGCCATCACAGCTGTTACAGGTGCAGATCACAGACGTACACAATGCAGTCTACACTGTAGCCCTCAAGACATCACCATGTCATTGGTGCAGCAATACACAGCCATACATTACCCCAACACCATGTGACACATGTCCAGTGGACTGTACAGAGGTCTACAGCAACTGTGCAGAGTACACATGTACCGACAGGGTTCCAACAGGTGTTATGCATTGCAATGATACCACTATACATGACCAGGTCAGTTCAAGACATACCAGGGGCCCTGGGTCTTACACAGCTGTGACAGATGAGTGTTGCTGTACACCAACGAACACACATGTTTGGATATGTCATACATGTGATTACAGTGGATGTGTGCATGGACCACACACACAACACATATGTACATAGCATAGCTTTTGTTGTCCCCCGTGCAGAAAAGTGGCTTAAGCAATCATACGCACGCAAATGGAAGGTGGGTCCATGTCTGTTGAATGCTCACAGTACAGGAGGTAGCAATGTTGACTGGGGACACATTCCCCTGTACTAGTCACCCATGACAACTATGATATCATACCACAGTCCATGTGTTATGTATGTCAACACACATGTCCACCAATAGCAATGCATACAAACATGGCTACAGGAGACGCATGTAGGACCAACACACATGTACACTCTGTACTGTGCATGCAGCAACCATGCATGTGCAGTGACTGATGTCCGTAACTCATCTGTGCCTAACTATAACATGCAGTCGCAATGCAGTCCCATCATTGACACCTGTATATGGTGACATACTGACAGTACGGTTGGTTGTACATCACGTATGGAGGGATGTGTGTACATAAAATGATGATCCACCTGTGTAGATGGATGTTTGCTGGGGTTGGCTTACAGGTGTGTCACACGTCATCCTACCATGACATGTGCAAACAGTACTCTATGTCACTGTTACTTGACGGTGATGACATAACACTTACACAGCGGTCAGGTGTTACCGACTGTACGTCACATGACACCTGTAACACTTACATCCTCCCGTGTGCCTATAGCAACACAATTGCCAGACATAGCGATGGTACACATAATTCGGACAATACCGCTGCATGTCTGTCAAACGTCTCATCATATGTCAGGTGTATCATTCCCAGCACTGCCATGTGTGTCCGCTTGTGTGACCACATATGCCACATATGGTGGGGATTACGTCCCAATTGTTACACACCCCTGTACACCATTGTAGAGATCTGTACATACTGCAGTGTGGAAAGCATGACGTCGGCAGGTGTGGTGCATCACACACATCAGCTATCCGTATACAAATTTGTGGTCACCACAGTGTGTGTGTGTATGTATGTATGGCTGTCTGGTGCTTGGTGTGAGGGTGTATGCTACCATACAGTGAAAACAGGATCACTAACCCCTCATGGTGATGCAGTCTACTACCCTGTTGATGGCTACCTGTGCATGTTCCTTCTCTGTGTCACGTTGTGTGGGTGCAAAGTACTGTGAGTGTGATGACCACATAGGCAAGGATCCTCACCTCAACACTATGGGGTGTGCGTTATAGTGTTGTAGACCCCGTGAATGTGGGCATGTTCCTGTAATGTGACAGGGTATTACTGCTACACAGTGTGGCCTCATGCTATCAAGTGGCCTCTAACGTCATCATTGGCCAGACCGCTGTGTACAACCCCTGCACCATGTCAACATACCTGTAATGTTTCCTGGTATGTATGTCACATCTCTGGCCACTGTAGCCTGTTCAACTGACCACATGCTTCAGGTGCAGTATATGTGTGGACATCTGTGTCATGTCAGACTTTCCAACAGTCAGGTTGAGGGTATGTTTAGCATGCTGATATTGCCATACGTGCCTGTGAGTACTCCACAGTTACACATGGGGGACTGCAAACACTGCTACCTGTAGGCACATGCCAGTACACCATAGGAGGGAACCAGAGCATTATTACCAACATGCTGTTACTGTTGTAACCGAGACACATACTGTGAACATATCACAATGCATGCTGCACCTGTACTACATGGTATGTCTGGTGCATGTCGACAGTACACAACCCATGTCATATACATGTCTCTCACTATTCACACACAACCAATGCAACATGCACTTCCCTCACTATGCATACACAAGTAATGTAAGATACACCTTTCACTATTCTGTTCACCCTGTGCATCAGACCATTTGAGCATATCCCTGCACCAATGGTGTGGATGACAGGGATGCGGCACAGGCTTCATCATATGCACAGGGTGATAATGTTTGCCAGGGGCATAGGCTGTACCAATGGATGACATCATGTGTGTGGGTAAGGACAAGTGATTGGATTGGACATGTCTGTTCAGTATTCATGTGGGTGTTGTGGAGCCCTACAGTTGTGTTTGCTGTGTGCGTGTATGTGTGCACACAGTTCTGTCATTTGTGAGGCTTACATAAGGGTATTATCGACCGCTCCAGATTGTACAGACCAGGTTGTACAGCTCACTGTGTCCTGCCACGGCCACGTGTCCTGTGCCTACCAGGGGTTGCACGGGCACTACCAGGCGGAGGTACAGAATGGCTACTGTCTGACGACACATGGCCACTGGAACCGTGTCCCCACTGAGAACGTCCAGGGCCAGGTCCATGTGGCCTGCTGTGTCTTGGTGTGGACAGCGCAGCACCAGCTGCACTGCTACTGCTACTGGCACTATGGGAGCGGCCATGTGAGGTTGCACACTAGGTGGTGTAGCTGGCCTATGTCCACGTGGCCTATGCCTCACCTCTACCAGATGTTCCAGCACAGACAGCTCACGCTCGTGGATTGCCATGCCACGGTCAAGGATTCTGACCATGTCACCCAATCGCCTGTCCATAACATCAGCAATCTGCTGTTGAGCACCTGCCAATGCCTGGATGTTGTTATATAGGGTACAGATAGCAGCCCTCTGCAGCCTCTGCCCTTCTCTGTTCTGCTGTTTGGCATGTGCCTGTGCCACCATTACAGTCTGGAACATGCGTCTGGTGATTCCAGCTGTTGCGCTATGTCCTGCAGGTGCATGTCTGCCAGAGGTCCTCCTATGAGCAACATCGGCCACATGCCTGTGTGGCACATCTGCAGTCAGTACACTGACACCATGGTGTGGAGACACACCTTCTGTAGCCACCACACGTTCCTGTTCAACGCTAACAGACGCTGACTGTCCTTCCTCTATGGCCACTGGTGATGCGGTATGCATTGGCAGCTGAACTGTGTGCGGGGAAGAGGGGGACATAGCTGGGATGGCAACCACTGGCACAGATTCAGCCCCTGACAAACCTGCCTGTACCTCATGCATATGTTCATCACTGCTAGCATCTGTGGGGACACTAATATCAGATGGATCGCAGGAGGGTAACGCACTTACATCACCTGTGAATGCAAAGAAAGACTCTAAATTACAGTAGACACACACTGACACACACACACACACACACACTGACACACACATGCACTGACACACACACGCACTGACACACACACACTGACAAACACACACTGACACACCATGCATGTGATATGACAGATGGCATGCAGCATGCTTGTGATACAGCTGACAGCATGCAGCTCAGGCATCAGTAGTGTTTGTAATCATACCACCTGGAATGCACACTACAGCAAGCAGGTGTCATATCATTATCCATGCAATTCACAAGATCATGGTAGTATGCATGCATCCCCGTGATACACCATGTGGACCAGAACAGGATAACAGTACACATGGCTGACGTGACCTTGACATGTAATCTGCTGATGTGTGCATTAACATGCATACATGTCTGACACAATGGTGTCCTGACACATGTACAGCGTCGTACTGGGTATCACATTGCAGTGTTGTCCGTATGCCCTACAGATAGAATGCATGTTGAGCAAATGGGCATGGTAGGGGACTGTGAGATGTCTACATTGCTGTACAGTGTGAAGTACAGACACTGTGCCATTGCATGGCATCATGAGGCATCTATATTGCTAAACAGTGCATAATATGTACACATTGCATATCCAGAACTGCATGCATACCCATGACATGCCTGTGGATTGTGACCCACGATGCTGAGGTGTATACACACCACACCAAACCATGCTGTGTCATGTGACAGGTCACTGGAGGACATACAGATGACACCCCTGCATGATAACTACATAGTGTTAGCTGCCTGGCAACCATGTCCACACATAGCGGACCTGTCACGTCACCATTTCACACATGACATTGATGTACCACACACACGCAAGGTGCACAGCTAACAGTGATGTCCTACGGCAGCAAGGGAAATATACAGTATCTGTGGCCTGGTGTCACTGTCAGTAGAAGCTGTAAAGGTGACTACTGTCATGCTATGACACAGGCATCATGTTCAACACATCTTATGAGGTAGACGTCAGTGACACCTCCACTATCTGTGCACAGGCCTTTAAGATGTGCAGCGTACCACATCACCTGTACAATCGGTCTAGTAGGGCTGTAATTGGACCATGTGTGGACAAAGTGAGACAGGATGTATCCACATCACATCTACTGTGTGATTACATGTCTCTGGCCATCCCCCATGGCCATGTGTGCACATGTGTTGGTCATATGTGTGTGATGGCCATCTATCACACATGTCTGTGTTGTCCCATATGACATACACCCATAGATGTCAGATATGTCACCATCCACAGGGCTATGCAGACAACAGGTGTATGTGTGGTATGTGGGGTATGGGTTATGGGAAAGTGTGACAAAATTGCAACCAAAACACAACGTGTCTGAGACATGTCAGATGGCACATCACAATGTGTGAACCCATTGCAGGGACATATAACACAATGGTGACGCCTGTGGGCTGCCCATATCACTGCTCACTGTGTGGTGCTGTTTTGTGTACCACACATTTTGTTCTACTGTATAGTACATATGCCTCCATTGTAGAACACCTCCACTGTTGTATGCACAGCTGGACACACATGTAGCAATGACAAATACTGTGGTTTCATGTCTGTGTGTCATTTCATTTGTATATATTGCACATGAGTGGCCTGTGTGGATGATGGGTGATGCAACCTGTATATCATGTCTGGAATGAACATCATGTGTACAAGTATTAACTGGCCACATGGCGACTAGATCTATGCTTTGACATGCCTGATACTGATGACAGTCTCACCTGCAATGGACTTTTGTCTGTGCGGCACACCAGAGGTAAATGTATAGGGGTGACACAGCAGTATGAACATTATCCATGACTGCATGACAGCCACAGTGTGCACTGTGCAAGTTAACACATTCACCTGTACAATAGCATATAGTAAGCACATGTGTGCATACCATACCTCTCAACCTCTTAGAACAATAAATCTGGACAAAGCCTACTATGATGGGGGACAAATAGGGACAGATGTTAAATATTGCTCTTACAAACTTAGAAAGTTGCTAGAATAATAGGTTTGCATGCACATGGTTTTTACAAGGAATGTGCAGTCGTAAACACAAATGTTTGTCATCATTTAATGACTCAAATCCTCAGCTATTTGCCAGAAAGGGACAGATATTAAGGGGAACACACCGACAATATGAGGCAGACATCTGGACATTCTGCAAATACTTGTACAGTTCAGAGGTATGGTGCATACACAGGGTAGCATACTGTAGTATGCAGCATGTGTGTCCACATACCTTGCATATGTTGTTACATTACATGATGTACAGTGATACATGCATGTACATGGGATATACTGGCCATATGTTCAGTACTGACTTACCAGGAAACTTCAGGCTCATTGGTTGGGACACACCCACCTCCACGATGGCAGCTAGTGTTTGTGGGAGTTGTTCCGAGGGTGTCCCCAGACTGGCCAGTAGCTCCTCTGTGTGTGTGAGTGGAGGCTGGTTTGGTGGCCCACCACCTGTTCCACCTTGTTCCCTGGCAATTGTAGTGGCACGCTGTTTTGCATGATGTATCAAATCCGTGCAGTGTCTGCGCACCTGATGGTAGGTGCGGTTGTGGCCACCCACTTCGTTGACCCTCCTGCGAAGATCCTGCCACAGGTTGTCCCGCTGCTGTGCATGCTGTGGCACATGGCTAAATAACACCTCATAGTTCTCATGGAGGTACAGGATTAGGACATCATCCTCCTGTCGGCTGTATGCTGGTAGGCGTGTACGAGACATTATCTGTAAGACATGATGAAGGTGACAGGTTACATTTTCAGACATGTACAGTGATACTGCTGCACATACATTTCTAGTACATCTGCACAGTTATCTTTGCAAATCATCATGACACTAACACGACTGGCATGTATGTGTCTCACATATGTAACACCCATTATGCATTGGATATCATCTCCATATATGTGTGTGACCTCATTACAGTGTTCATACTGCATGTGACTGCTGTCTTCATGTGGGCATGTCTGTTTGCCTGCACTAGTGTTCATACTTATCTGCACATGCCTGGATGTGTCCATGGTAATGCTGTTGACCTTGATGCTGTGTATATGTCACATATCAACACAGACACAGCCTTAATGTACTTGGGCAGTGACAATGCACCAAGTATGCATGGAAACCTGTACATGCATCTGTTTTGCCATAGACATCTACACTGCACTGTACAGCTGTTCAACATCCTGCCACGGATCACCTGTGTTGCACATGTGCTAGACATGGGACAATGGCTTGTCGGACTTCATTCACAGGTAAGATTATTGGCTATAGCATGTTTACTAGCTGTATCCAAAACCCATTATGCCACCACGAGGGGCATCAGTGACACATTACTGATCCAGACAGTTGATACTACATCTACCATACGGCCATCACACCATGTATGACAGGGATGATATGTGCAGCTATGTGGACAGGGCTGCATGGTATGGTGGGAGTATGTCACAGGTATGGCACAGGGATCTGTCCAGCATGTGACCATCCTAGTCGTAGGACAGTGGTTGTCCATGACTTATGTCTTTCAGATCAGGCTATGGACATGTAGCATGTCTAACAGCATAGTGTGGCATCTGTCTGTATTCAAGGTGGATAGCATGCTGCATACTGGAGGTGATTATTGTGGAGGCTGGTATCGGCCATCCACGCATGGCCCCTACCCCTGGAAGGTGATATGTGTTACAATATTGGTCACATGGGTGCTGTGTATGGCTGTCCAATGATCTCCATGCTCATGGATGCCACCCTGTCATATCATGGGTACCTCAGATGACTACCAAAGGGCCATGGAGACATCTCCATCTCAGGGAGGTGTACTGCACAACACCATCCCTAACACAGTGTCCATAATGTTGACCACAGCCTGGGTGGTACTTAATGGGTACAGGGATATTCCCCTAGTGGTGACATTGCTGATATCATCCACCAGAATGTGCACATATGTCACACACCTCACACACACAGCCCATTCTGTATGTTGTTCACAACACTCTGACAACTATTGCCCATAGGTCATGGCCATTCACATCCTCACATACACAGATGGTTGTCATTTGTCTGTGTGGTATGGGCTACAATGAGGGTGGGGTACAACACATTAATCCTGGTTTACTGTAGCTGACACTGGTGTGATATGCACATGTCACTGTAGCACCTTTAGTAGTTGTGAGTCTGTCAACAGGCCACTGGTAGAACACTCCTGTGACATACAAAGGCATTTGTAGTCAAACATCCGTACTGTCTTGTACATCTGTACTGCTAACATCTACATTGATAATGATTCATGGACTTGCAGATGATACCCGGCAGTGTTCTGATGCAGGGCCACCAATCATGACTGTCATCAACACTTGTGGGTTGATATTATCCAACACCCTATCTGTATTGTATGGGTATGCTCGGCAATTGTTCAGAGCTTCTTGGCATGTTATGAGCTACTGCTTAGTATAGCACCCATTCCACACCAGTCCTCACAGGTACACTGTCTGTCCATACATTTTCAGCTTGCCTACGGTACAACAGCTGTCGGACACACATCACTCACATATCTTGTGAGACATGGTGGTTTATACGGCATGTCCACCTGGCACGTACCAGTTATATACTGGCATGTCCAACTGGCACATACCCATGCTATTGCCTGTCTATATGATGACTATGTTGTACATGTGGCAATAGAGCTATTCTCATGTACACAGTCAATGCACACCTCCCAACATACAACAGTACAGCCTGTGGGGGATGCACATATGCAGCCCTGCTGGGGGTTATACTGTCACCAACCCTGACTGTATCTGACAGTCATGTGGGGATGTGTAACATTCACAACACACCCCACTCATCACATAGTCCCACATGATCCCCACCACAGGCTACACAAACGGAGACACCTTGAGCAGTACCCCTCCATACTCTGTGTAGGCACCAACAGCAGCCCACATCACCAAACACAACCACACCAACCTATAGCCCACAGACACTTGTGCCCATCACATACAGCCAATAGGGTGTCATAACATACACAACACACCTGTCATAGGTGACTCTGTTGGCGGTCACACTGCTGTTCCACTCAGCAGGCTACACAAGGTGATAGTCACTTATATCCTGCTGTCGGGTAACTGGTTCTGCAACATAACCTATGCACCCATGCCACACCTCCGCAGGTACGATGTGACTGTCATTTTCCATGTTAGTGTGACTGAAGTTGTATCTCAGGGCACAGACTATGTGTGCAGGGACATGCAATAGCCCACCAGTCTTGTAGCCCTGATGGTGTGGTCCAAGCCCTGGGGAGAATTTTGCAGTCATCCGGACCTGTTACCACTGTACAATGACCGACTGTGTCACTCCAACAGTTGCCCATGCTTCTGCTGTCATTCCACAGGTGTCTGGTACCTGTCCACTTTGACAGACCTGGTCAAACAACATGATGCTTTGGCACAGTTGACATGCACCTGTCAGTCCTGGGAGTATGGATCACATGTTGGACTCTTGCTGCTTTTATACTGCCTGTCTTGCACAGTGTCCAATAACAGTCACCACCAGAACGGGAACTGGCTAGCGAAACATGTGGTCATGTAACACAATTCTTGACATCATCCTCTGTGACGCACGCAGGCAAGGCACACCTGATACTGCACCACTTCAATATCTCTGCAGTGACTGGGACCTGCCTCTAGGCTCTGCAGAGCACACCTGCAATGACTGGTTATAGACAGACTGTACCTCTCAGGCATGTACCTGGACTGGCACACCCACGGCTGAGGTGTCCCAATATTCCACTATGTTGTACACACATCCCAGCTGGTTACTTAGCACAATGCATCACAGGTGCTCCACGTGCAAATAACTGTGTCCGGAACTGCTATACACAGTGTTACAAACTGTGTCCGGAACTGCTATACACAGTGTTACAAGCTGCGGATTCAACATACCTCACGGTTACCAGACCTCATTTCATGGTGTACTGGACAGTTGGGCTCATACTGCTGCTACTGATGTGAGACTGACAGTAACCCACACTTAACTGTGATAGCCACACATGTACCGACACATTAGGCGTACGCTGTCCGTGAGTCATAACCTCCGCTCGGCTGGATCGACCCATACACACCACCTTCAAGACCAACAGTATCCTTGACATGGACACTACCAACATGTGACTGCTGTTCCACACCTGGGGTTATCCCCTCATTGGTGGAATCCGAACATATGCTACTCACCCTTGTTAGCCACATACCAGCACCACACACTTCACGGCATACACAGTACAAGAGTACTACAACACCTACTACAGATGTCTTATGACAGCTGTAGTTGACATCATGACACACGTGCAGGTGGACAATGCACATACAAATGCTGAGACACACCCCAGTGCACTTCATTAGCACATACATGACAAAATGGATCATGCTATTCCACACAGAGCCATGAGACGCCACTCTGAGGGTGCAGTTCCATGGACATACTTTACAACAACAGGTGGGGGCTGTTGCACAGTGGTGTACATTCCCATGGGTGGGGTAACTCACTGGTCAGCCTCAGTAGGGCCATAGGATCCCTCATCACATACTCCATAACTAGCTACGTACACATTACTGCGACACATTCCGGGATGTACCACAAGGCATTATGGTGGTATGTCAGTAGTCATTGGCAATACCCACATCTGCTCACACATACAACTTTCACTCTGGAACATGACAGAAACAGGTGATGTTGGCAACATTGTGTCTGATGGCTTCAATGCTAACATTACACCCTCTCACTCCCTACGGGGCCACATTCCTTGCAGGAACATTGTGGTGTCCCTGCGGTCACACCTACACAGTACTGACCTGCACTCTATATGTCCTGGGACACTGGCCCCTTGTCACCCTACACAATCCCAGGCTGTGATGTCCACAAACCTCTGAACAACGTGTCTCCCCACTGGGACACCATATTCAGTAATAGCCTTGTACCAGACATTGTGGCCCCTGACTGGCACACAGCGACAGTTACACTCCACACAGGTGGTGCCACAATGCACGACTGGGACTATTGCCCTACAGACCTGACTGGACTGTTCTGCACGACTATAGGGCACATCATCATGGACATTATTCGCTGAGAATTTGTTGTACTCCGGTCCTTTGATGCCAGCCGGGTTGGTCTTGTTGGGGCCACAGCATGCCTCCTACACCTGGTGAACTCCTTTCATACAGTGACCAGAGTAGTTGATGATGACACGGGGGTCCACACAGCCTACATTGTCCTCTCGCTGCCTTTCAGCACCGTTCTCCATTCTGGTATTGACAACATACACATCCACCTGCACATCAAAACATATGTCTCAGGATGTTATGCAAAGTGGCTAATCGACGAGCACACACACTGTGGGTAGCATACCATATCACATACTGCATTTCAGTTACACTTGGCATACCACAGTCCTCAGTCATGGGGCCCTCATGTTCGGTATATGCTTCCCTGAGGTAGGCTACCACAGAGGGACCTTCCCTGCCTAGCTTTACAGACCACTGCATACCAAGCGCCGTTGTTGATCCACCAGCTGATACTGACCCCATCCATACGGGTGTCACTGTAACGGATACCTGATATGAACATCATGGCCTCAACCTGCATGACACTAGGTATGAACATCACCTTTGCAGTACACCATCCACCCACTGGTTATCACATAGGTGTTAGTCCCCTACATGCATGTCGCATTGTACATGTTTGTACTACACACGTATGTCACACACACTCCTGTGATTACCACATTGCCACTGTGGCGTGGATATCCTTCTACGTGTCCACACTTGTCTACTGGGTGTGTAGCTGGTACATAGGCACCCATTGTACCTCTGAACACCGGACTTATACACACATTCAAGGGTACAGCACCCCGCTTAGGGTGTACCTTACACAACAGCTACAGCTTTACATAACACAACATTAACACGCCATGACGTTTATTGAGCTACAACAGTTAAAGTATGCGGCTGAAGTACAGACACCACGTCTGTACACATTTGTGGACTACATACTCAGGGGTGACCTCTGCTGCAAAGACAGGGCCCATGTCTGCATCTATGTTAACGGATATACCCCGCATACGTGACATAAACAATAGCCACTGTGAGCATCATGCTCATGGATATGTGCACACACGCAACAATGTGTGGGATGTGCTTGGGGGTTGCATTCCCAGACCAGACGCTCACTATGCTTTGGAACAAGATTCCTATGTACATCACACAGGGACATTCAGTAGCACTGTTCATGTGATACCTTACTTGGTGGATGGTGGACACATGTACGCCAGGGATCACTGCAGTGGCTGTACTGTGCAGAGGTGCAGGTTACACATGGCTATTCTGTTCAAAGGACACTACCCTAGAGAGGTGCCACTGGTGTGAACACTGCAGTTGTTGTTACATATAGACTTGCCAGACTGCATGGTACCCCACTATGAACCTGTGGAGCTATTACATGTCTTTTGTGCATGGTTACTGGAGTAGCCCTTCCATTTAGATTAGCTATCACGCTATTACAATATCCCGTGACTACAGGCCATACGTATCCTGTTAGTGTACACGCCAATCATGTTCTTGTTTGTCTGTCACATCTCTTCTGCTATTCTAGTATGGGAGAAATGTTTGAGTCCTTTGCAAATGAACAGAGTGGATTACATTATTTATTTCATCATAACTGTTTATAAATAAATTAATTAAATAATGCTGCTCACATCACTATACAATACCTTTGGTATGCATAATATGCCTGTTCTCCTCTGTAGCATATCTGACATATCAATCTACTATACTATACATTACACATATTTTACATGGTATCCCATAATGCAAAGCATACTTGCACAGCGGGACCACCTTAGACATGTCATTGTCGTTATATGCCCATACACATGCGTACTATTATGGCATATCAACATATACTATCCCCTGCTATGGCACGTACTTGTTGGACATACCCTGCCACTGATGGCGGGTCATATGGCATTGTTCTGTTTAAAGCCCTCATGTTGCATCCCTTGTGGTGTCTGTGCTGTTTACCTTGTGGCCCACTGCTGGACGCACAACTTCTACAAGCATTAGTATGATCAGCAAGACATCACTACATAAATACCATTTCCCACTTTATGCATTGCGGACACTTTTAATTAATGCAAACCAAGCTATACATACAACTGACATAGTTAATACAGAACATGCTATACATACAGTTACATACCGAGTGTTCTACATACCTTGATATCGTTCCGGTATTTCATCTCTATCTCGCTCTTCTGTATCACTCTTTAAACTGTTTTACAGTATGAGCATACGGTTTGCATATCTGGCAAGTCATCCTTATATACATTGACATGTGGTTTACTGCCGCCAATTGGTGTTCCTGTGTGACTAATTACATTCACATCAGCTGTGCAGCTACTCCATTCGCCAATTATGTGGCAACAGTGGGGTATAATTGAATTCTCCACTTGGGCGTTGGCCATTTTCCCTACCTTCAGGGAGACGGCCTGTATTGTGTTTTGTTGTGTGTAATTGCAACTGCTATGTGTAGTGGCAAGTGTAGTTTGGAGTCATGTCCCCCGTGGATTGTGTGTGACAGCTTGAGTATGTGGTTTTACATGTGACTGTACCTGTCATCGCACCCGTCTGATAACAGACTATTGCAAACAACACCTGTAACATCGCCATTTGTTCCATTATACAACGGATACAATTTTGCATGGCGCCTTTAAATGTGTCTCTCACAAGGTATGTTAATGGTTCAGCAGATGTAATTGACTAACTGGATGTTTGTGCTGTGATTATGGTCTATATTGCTATTGTTTCCAGTGTGGGGGATGTAGGCGGGTGTACTTAGCATATACGGTTTTGTGGGGCTTACATAGTCCGTATATATGTGTGTGGGCTCCTTTCCTAATTAAAGAGCTATCACTTAGTAGACTTCTGTTACGGGATTTTACATTGGACCATTGTTAATTGGTTTCTATATGGTATGCAGGTGAGGTTGATACTTCCATACCTCCGGATGTACAGCGATATGTGCAGGGATATTTCTAAATGACAGCTATCCTGTGTATGTCTGTCCCAGATATTTGCAGTCATTACAGTGGTGTTGGTGTCAGACCCTCTGTGGCATGGCTTGCCACTTTTTCATATGGCCATAGTTGGACACTTGCGGGTCACACAGTGGTGTTTACAGGCTCACATATAGCCATGGTCAGTACACAGGATAGCACATACTTTTATCCTCATTACATACCTATTGTTCTTGGACTTAGCCTACTTATCATTTCGCATGTAACATTTCCATTTCTTACATACAGGCATGACTATTTCCTGCAACTATTGCATAATATTTGGGACATACTAATGTCCTACACTCTTGGACAGTTGCCCTTTGTAATGTTTCATGTCAGGACACATCTGCCCAGGGAGGGGCTGTCCCTCCCAATGTGGGACAGGTGTTTACCGTATGCCTACGGCTAACTATACCCGCACACACCGTAATCATTAACCTCTGAGTTGGCACCTACAGACACATGATGTGGACACACACACACACACATTACAGTCACACGGAAACGCACATGGCACCCTCAACACACACATACACAGGCTACATCACTCACAAACACAGTTGAACACGGTACCTACATGGACCACACTGCTGGCAGCGGTGACTACATGTCCTTACTATCATCATAATATTGCTCGCGGTTCTACTGTTCTAGTACTGAGTTCTTTCTGTCTTTCAGCCTCGTGGTTATGCATGTTGGTGTGTGACACGTTCCATAGTTGGCGGTATCCTATTTATTTGTACCTCCAAGGTGTTTTGAATGTCGTTGACCTATCTATATATTTGCAGATGTCAGTGACTCCTTATATATCGACATATATCACACTATTGCCCTTTCTATCTGTATTATATATGTGTAGATATATATATATATATATAAACCACACAACCATATCATAGACACCAGTCCATAAACCAGTAAAACCACACGAAACCAACAAAAAATAACCGAAATATATACACAAACACGAACCCATAATACTGCACACACACCACAACAACAATTGAAAACAAAACACATCCCCATTCCACAAACGTAGATATATATATATATATATATATATATATATATATATATATATATATATATATATATATATATACACATATCTCTGACAGGGGTGGTGACAGGCATGCTACACCTTTCACTGTGTGTTTGTCGGTATATACTGTGTTTCCTGGACTCCACACGTTTGTGTCTGTACCTGCCACATTACACACCTGCCATAGGTTAGGATTACCACCCATCCCACTTTGCGAGGGACAGTCCCTCTTTGTGCAGTTGTGCCCTGCAAAATATTTGTGAACATGGCAAATGTCCTGCGACTTTGGGACAAACATATTCCCTATAGTTTATGTAATAGTTGCATACAACACTTATTCTGTATCCGAACCACCTACATGTTACAGGACACGGAACACGTACCTACGACCATTACTAGAATAATCTTTTATCTAGGCAAAACACTGACATTCTGGTTTTTGTACTGGCCGGGTGTATGTGTCGGCTTGCAGACATCTGGCGTATGTCCCACATTGGTCATTTGAAATGTGGCAACCCTACCGTACGTACATCTTGGCTAGCAATATTGTTGGGTGATTGTATACATGATTGCCTTTTCAACTCCTAGCAGTGGTCGTTTTACCCTTCAGAGCAGGCTCTATTTGTTCAGGGGTGACTAATGCTGGTTTCACCTGTTCTGTACATCATTGACCGTGATCTGCACAGTGGTCGGTGAAGCTTAGCCCTGTTTCATGCATATCCGTATAGTCGTATTCAAACATCGCTTACCAGCAGTGGGCAATGCATATTCCCGCTAACGTGTGCTACACATATTCTGATGACCTGCATCCAGAATGCATTAACCGTGCCGTCGGGATTACGTTACATCCCTTGCAGGACGTGGGACCGGGAACATGCACGACGGTCACTGCATATACCACTTGGACATCTGGGGGTTGTACATGTATTATGTCATTTTGCATGTGGAGTAGACTACAGCAGTTACTCCACACTGCACTCACATGGATAACTCTATTAGTTTACATATTGATGAGTCCAGTTAATGGTATGTCCATGTGATGTGTACTGGATGTACTTCGGCATTGGGTATGTATATCACAATGAGCTACACCCGATAATGTGCTACACCTTCATACGACCATGGGTGCAGCATGCTGGGATGATGAATACCTGTCATGGGTACATCCCCTGCCTTGACACAACATCCATGATTACATTATCTGGAGCCCCTCATTAATGCAGCCGGGAATCCCTGCTGAGTGTGTGCAGGACAGTGCTTACACACATGTGCTCCTGTGATTGCCTCTGCTCCAGTAAGCGACAGTTGCTTACTCGATGTTGTGATGACGGGAGACACTGTTTGCCCCGTTTGGTGTTTTGCCTCTGACAATCGGGCATGTACCTACCGATGTACCTTAGAACCTATACATACAGCACTGACAGATGCTGATAGGCACATGTACTGTTCAGGTGTTGACATTCCGTGTTCTAATGGCTGTTGCGTGTACAATGTTTGAGGGCTGCCTATGTAGGATTCCACAGTGGGCCACCTATACATCACAATTTACAGGTGGTCGTGTTTGTGTGCCATCCATTTTCTGTGTGTGCAAGTGGAGAGTGGTGTCAGTCCATGGGGGCCTACACTGTCAGGGTATGTGCTATACGTTCCCTCTTTGCCAAGGCATAGGCATATTGGGCATGCCTCCATCTGCCTACTGGGACTGGCACAGTGTGTCCGTGGTCTGGATCCCTCTGTGCCTGTGTTGGCCTTAGCAATTGTGGTGGGTTGTGAGGCCCTCCCCCATTTTGACCCTGCTGCAGCTGTTTCCGCAGGATCATATTATGTAGCATGGCACATACTATGAAGATGTGGGCACACGTGCCTGGAGAGTACTGCAAGGCTCCACCAGATGTGTCTAAGCACAGGAACCATGATTTCTGCATCCCGAACACATGCTCTATGATGATTCTGGTTTGTGCGTGTGCCTCATTATGGCATTCTTGCATTGGTGTGTGTGCATTTCTGATGGGGGTCATCATCCATGGCTCCAGTGCATAGCCAGCATCCCCCACAAGGTGGCCTTGTGGGATGTACCCCCTGACAAATACCTGATACAGCTGTGAGGCATGCCAGATATGGGAGTCGTGGTAGCTTCCAGGGCTGCCAGCACACACATCCATGATAATGCCCTGGGCATTGCACACGACCTGGCAGTTGATGGAGTGGAATCCCTTATGGTTTATGTAGCACCTACCATGCTCACTGGGTGGTGACTTGATATGTATGTGCATGCAGTCTATCGCACCCAGTACCTCTGGGTAGTTTGCCACACGGTGGAAGTGACGCATATTGCTGGCCAACTCCTCCTGAGTTCGGGGGAAGTATATCTGCTCATTGGCATGTGGTAACATGGCATCCAGGAACTGATGTGGTACCCTGGATGCTGATGCCTGTGAGATCCCCATTATATCTCCAGTTGGCCTTTGAAAGGTACCTGAGGCTAGTATTCGCAAGCTTACACATACCTTCATGTCCACTGGGATGGGTTCCCCTCTGTTGTTTCTGGTTCTCAGGCATGGCCGGCACAGCTCTACTATTTGCTGTAAGATGTCCCTGTCCACCCTGTAATGCTCTACTATCTCCAGATCATGTAGCCCCTGGTAGGTTACCCTTGGTCTGAACACTCTTCTCCTCCTCCGAGGCCTACGGTGGTTGTCGGCATCATCCTCCACAACACTGTCGGTCTGTAACACATGCTGATGAATCACAGCTATGGCAGCTCCCAACATGTACATTTTAAAAGTTCCCCGTCTGTTTACACCTATGGTGCAGTGTTTGGGAATACACAGGTGTGTGTTGGGTGCTTTCACACTTTATACTATTTTGCTGTGAACACGGATGATGTCATAGGGTGTGTATGTACGATCGTGGCTACCGGGTATCTTCTGTGTTTTATTACCGGAACCACTATTGTGCTGCCTTTGGTGTTGCATTACATTTGGCTGCCGTAAATTACCTCCTGCCCTTCCCTTTACATTTGTGCACGTTACACCTACCATTTGCTGGCATGCATCCAGCAGCCTGCTTTCATTTGTACTTTCCTAGACCTGGCTTATCTTGCGTAATGTGTTCTATTGCCGGTCTACTGTAGGTTTGCTTTGCTCTGCTATGACAGTTCTCCTATCTTTGCATTCCAATTCTTCCCCTCCTTTCTTTGCAATCCTATGCCTCCCCTATCCTGTTTTGCAGGTTTCTGCATGCAGACTTGTCTACTGCTGTTGATTGGCCACCGTGAGTTGATTGGTGTTAATTGCTCAGTAGTACGCCAATTACCCTACTTCTGCATTTCCTTCTTTTCTTCACCTGACCTTCCTGTTGGTGCTATTGTTCGCGGCGCGTGCATCTGCATACCGGATTTCGGGCACGTTTTCATCCACGTGCACATGCACTTTCGGGCACCATTTGTGCTCTCAGCTGAACGATCATAGACCCTCCTCCCCACCCCTGTCCTGCAGCTTTGCTTAGCAACAGCCAGGCCAGATTTTCATTGCTCCAATGTGCTTACAGCTACGGTGATACACCCCTCTGCTAATGTCATGTATCACCTCTGAGACACTCCTCGGTGTTATAACGCTGCGCCGTCTGGTACTTCCTTCATCCGGTGGGACATTTGCGATTCAGTATTACCTGCCTCATTTGCATGGCATTGACTACTAATTCATAGTTACCGTGCCAAACACTGTCGGGGGCCCTTGGCAACCCTTGCGCCTTGCCTGTGGTGTACCATGCCTACCATTGCGTATTATGGTGAAATCCTGATTTGTCTTACATTGCAATTTTATGACATTTGTATATATTTTCTTTGTATTCCTGTTTGCGCACACATGCCCTGCGGTTGTACTGTGCTTTACTGTGGACATGACATTAAATGTTGTTTTTTAGGTGTTGTACATCTTTTCTTGTGCCGTTGGCTGTGTATTTAGCCATTGGCATATGTTAACTTTGTAATACATGAGTCTGGTCCGCTTCCATAGCTCCGATGTTCTGTTTGGTAAAATGTAAACCGTGTTTTTTGGTTTACATTTCCATGGGCTTATGCTATGCCTACACCACTTCGTGAATCACTGTATGCCTTCATTTGCATGGTGCGACACTGTGCATGGGGTGATTAGCATACCTATGCCGAGGGCTGCGCAGATGTGGCGTACGCCAGTAGTGCACGTGGAATTGGTTTGTAACTGAATCGCTCGGTGGACATATTTGTCATTATCCCGCATACGCTATGCCTGCGCCTGGCGCAAGCTTCATGAATCTGGGGGAAAATGTACCACATATCATTGCATATTTATATTTTATTTATTTATCGTTTGTTGAGCCAGGTTATTCTTATGAGGCTAGTAGTTTATTTTCAGGGGAGACTCAAGGTGGTATTTATACTGCTAGGTGAAATTTGGTCAGGGCATCAGGGACCTTTGCTTACTCTTTGTAGTAGGGGAAGAGTTTGTGTGTGACACAACTGGATTCCTGTTCCCATTTCAGGCATGGATGTGGCTCGGATGAACAGGGAGAAAGCATGGCTGATTCAGCATTTGCTAAAACTGAAATGAAAGTTGTTAAAAATGCAGTCAAATAGTGGAATTACAAACCCAAAATGTTCAAAAATGATTTGGGAGCAGAGAAAATGTTTTCAGATGGAGAAGACGTCAAGGAGGAAACTGAGGTTAATGTAGAGGTGGAACCAGATTCAGGGCAAAATTTCCAGAAAAATCTGTTTGAATCAACAGAAACAGTGGAAAATGCATTGTTTCAACCCTCCAGTTGGGAAGGTAACAGGATGTTTATCTGAAAGAGATGATAAACCAGAGTGAGACAGAAAGTGAAGCTGCAGTATCCTGGAGTGAGTATGGAGAAAATAGAAGAAGAGAATGAACCAGAGAAAATTCCAGAGAAAAAGACTTATGCTGAAACAGTGATTTAAACTACCAAAGAGAAGAGGGGAATAAAGGAAACAAAGAAGAAATTTGCTGTTTGGGTGAGCAGTAAAAAGTAAGAAGGTTTGAACAGATATGATGTATGGGACAATGTTATAGTACTGCTGGGTTTTAAAGTTGAAGATGTAAGAACTTTCATTTTAATTAAAAACATGTGACTTGATATTTGAAACTGGGCACGCTATGAAAATTTTGGAAGATTTATGAAAAAAAGACAAACAAAAAAAGGTTTTGATTCAGTTCAGTTCAGAACTGAAGTAGCAGCAAAACAATTGAAAAAAAAAAACTTTTGTTGACAATATGTAAAGAAGTGATGGACACTACTAAAATATATGATGAAAGAGGACTGTGGACTGGGGATAGGAATGTGGAATAATTTTAAAAATGGAAAATGACAATGTGATACATATCATATACCTAGTATTATTAATGTGCATGGTAATAGATGGTTTGTGAAGTACAGAAGACAACCTAAAACATTTACATTGTGGAAATAATGATTATTTAATTAATGAATATGACAAAAAAGATGTTATTTATGTGGTCAGACATGTCATAATGCAACAAAATGTGAATTCAAGTGTAAAAATGTGGAAATGCAGGATATTCACAGTTAGACAGTGAAATAGAGACACAAAAAATGAAAATATAAAAAAGAAACTGTAAATGAAGTTATACAAAAAAAAAAGAGATAGAAGAGGATGTTGTGCAGGAAGTTACACCACAAATGAAAAATGTAGAAGTTGCCTTTAAAATGAAAGAGAAGGATAAAGAAAAAGAAAGTTAAATAGATGAGACAAGTGAAGAAGAGTCAGAGTGGCATGTGGAAAAAGGCAAGAACAATTCTATAGGACAAAGAATTAGGGAAAGAAATAGAAAGTTTAAAATATTATGGTAAGAGAAAATAAGAAAGGTTAGGGATAAAAACATCTTTAATATATCTGTTCAGTAAAGCTGAAAAAAATAGCTTTAAATGTGAACAGTATGAAAAATATGAAGAGGCGAATACATATGTATTGGTGTGCAGCTGTAGATGCTCAAATGATAGTGTTAGAAGACATTAGACTCTTAACAGAAGAAGGAAGGGTACAAACAGAAAGGCTTTGGAATGGTACTGTTATTTGGAATGTAGGTAAAGAAACCTATTCAGGTATATGTATATTGTGTAAAGAGAATATAAAGATATTAGATATAACAATTATAGAACTAGGGAGAATAAATGCAGCTTATTTGAGATGGAAAATGTATGTATATAAGGTTATAGCCTTATATGCATATGTGACAAATAAGAGAGAGAAACAATGTTTAAAAGTACACTAAATGTTTGTGTGAATATGGATATGATAATCAAAGGTGACTTTAATTGTAACCTAAGGAATAAAAAACAAAGGACTGTGATGTTAAAATAGTCACAGAAATTATGAGGAGTGGACAATTAAATATATGGGGGGATAAACACTGGACATATAAAAGGAATACAATTAAGACATAAATTGATTACCTTTTAATATAAGACAGTTTAAAAATTACTTAAAAGGAATAACATATACTGAATTTTCTGATTATGTGGCTATTTGGATACAAATCCATGAAAATGAGGAATATATTAAAATAGGAAAATTAATAAAAAATATCAATAAAAAAGAATTGGATATAGGAGAAAGAAAAAAAGTTCATAGAATTATGGAAACAACATATTAGAATGAGACCTAGACTATTTGGTGGATACAATTAAAAGAAATATAAAAAAAAATATTTTTAGAATGTGTAGAAGAAAAGAGAAAAAGAAAAATGCAGAGTATTAAGTGAAAAAAAAATAAAGGTTTAGTAGAAAAGGATAGAATATTATATGAAAAATAAAGAGAAATATTCAAAAGAAATCATGAAAGAAATAACTTGTTATATTAGCAAAAATATCGGTTTCAAGGGAAAAAAGGAAGGAGCACCATATTTATGTAAAATAATGAAAGATAAAAAATAATAACATAATTAAAAAATAAAGAAGGGAAACAAGTTAAGAAGCAAGAAGGAACATATGAAATAATTAAGAGCTATGTATAGATTTATATGGTGAAAGAGAAGTGTGCATAGAACAAATTTATGATAGTGAGAGATTTAATAAAGAAGACGATATGAATATTTAGAGAAAAAATAAATATAAAGGTGTTGAATGAGATTATGAAAGATATTAACATAAAATCAACCATCGGATTAGATGGGATAGAATATAATTTGTATAAAAAAATGAAAGACTGGCAAAAGTGATATTTATACAAGCGATAAGTGAATAGATGGAAACAGAGATTAAGTACAAGGAAATTTGTACAAGGTTTTTAAAATTTATGTATAAGAAAGGAAATAAGGATGAGATAAAAAATTGGAGACTGATAACATTAAATAATACAGACTACAAATTTTTTATGAGAACAATAGCTAAAATAATACAATGTAAAATGGAAAGGTTATATGATCAAAATGTGTATGGAAGAAAGGGAAAGATAATTCAGGATTTGTTATTGTTAATAAAATAAGTAATTGATGACATTATTAATAAAAAAGAATAAGTAGACATTATGATAGGTGATGTAAGTAAGGCTTATGATAATATCCAAAATGAAGCATTATGGAGAATTTTGCAGGAATATAACATAAGTGACAAAGTATTACAAATTATTAAATCAATATATGAAAAAAATTATGTGAAATTAAACACAAATGATTGGATTGGAGAAGATGTGAAAATGCAGTCTGGAATAAAACAAGGATGTCCGGCTAGTAGTGTGATATTTTCGTTAGTCATGAATATAGTAGTGGTGGAAAAAAATAAAATGACAAGTAATGCAGAATATAAAATGATGAAGGAGGTACAAATACTGATAATGCACACTTATGCAGGTCTATATTAGAACATCAAAAGTTTAATGGTTTGAATTACTAAAGGTCAACCTTTAATGATCGAACCATTAAAATTTTGAATGTTCAGAAAAAATAAATAAAAAAAAAAAAAGAAAATCTAAAAGGTGTAGGCAGGGGGCAAACCCCCACACCCCCTGCTACTTAAATATACCAACTCCAAGACCACACTACATTGAAGTAAACAGAAATATCCCCTTACGTTGATTTCCATTTACCTGTTCGATGTTCTGCACTTTTGCTATTCTCGTGTCGACAATGTTGGATTTGACATTGTCAGCTTTCGAGAATACAACAGGCAACCGGCTTACCAGATGACATTGTAATAATTGCTAAAAATAAATCATGGATGGAAGAAATAAGTGAAAAGTTAAGTATTATATTAAAGAAAATTAGTTTAAGTTTCAATAAAGAGAAAAGCAAAGGTTTTGGTTATAAAGAGATAATAGGAGGTGTAGAATATAATGAAAAGTGTATAGATATATTGGGGATAGTATTTGGTAGAAGTGAATATAAACATGAGCAATGGGGCAATGCTATTAAAGGAATTAAAGAAATGATTGCTTTCTGGAAAACATATAGATTTTCATATAGAATGAAAACACATTTTATAAATATTATAATATTGGGTAAAATAGCCTATGTTGCAAACATTTATATGATACCAGACATCATCATCATCATCATCATCTTCTTTCAGCTGTTCCCATTAGGGGTCACCACAGCGGATCATCTGTTTCCATTTCTTCCTGTCCTCTGCATCTTGCTCTGTCACACCAACCACCTGCATGTCCTCTCTCACCACATCCATAAACCTTATCTTAGGCCTTCCTTTTTTCCTGTTACCTGGTAGCTTCATCCTTATCATCTTTTTCCCAATATACTCAGCATCCCTCCTCAGCACATGTCCAAACCAACATAATCTTGCTTCTCTGGCTTTGTCTCCAAACCTTCCAACCTGGGCTGGCCCTCTAATATACTTATTCCTAATCCTGTCCACCCTCATCGCACCCAGTGCAAATCTTAACATCTTTAACTCTGCCACATCAAGCTCAAACTCCTGCCTTTTTGTCAATGTCACTGTCTCCAACCCATATAACATAGCTGGTCTCACTAAACTCTTGTAGACCTTCCCTTTCATTCTTACTGGTACTCATCTGTCACAAATCACTCCTGACACTCTTCTCCACCCACTCCATCCTGCCTTTACTCTCTTCTTCACCTCTCTTCCACACTCACCGTTACTCTGAACTATTGATCACAAGTATTTAAACTTGCCACCTCTACTCCTTGCATCCTCACCATTCCTCTATCCTCCCTCTCATTCACACACATATATTCTGTCTTATTCCTGCTGACCTTCATTCCTCTTCTCTCTAGAGCATATCTTCATCTCTCCATGATACCAGTGAGGTATGAAAAATAAATTATGATGACAATATCTTCATTTTGGAGTTGAGAATGAACCCTGTAAAGGAAGGAATTTTATATATGAAAGAAGAGCAGGGGGACTGGGATTGACACACTCAATTGTGCATGCAGCCTCTTTAAATATGTATAAAGTATTCAATGGAGTTAAGAAAGATAATAAGAGTTTGGTGGAGAAAATAATGTATGGTAAATACAACCAAATTTGGGAAGGTATGGAAATGAAGAAAAGAAGTAAAAGTGTCATTAATGAAGAAATGAAAGAACTTTACAGTAAAGTTGCGTTATGGAAACAAAAAAAGAATGTAATAGAAAATAATAGAAAGGAATGGTATGTCAATATTGTGAAATCTTTTTATTTTGTTATTCCATGAAAAGAGTTAGAAACAAATAAGAAAAAAGCAATAATGATGAGATATACAAATTATAAAAGAATTAAGGAATTTAATGATTATTTGTAGAGGTTGTCCATAGGTAAATTACCAGTAAAAGCAAATATGGCATACAAAAGTAAACAAGATAGAATATGCAATAAGTGTAAAGAATTTAAAACTATAAAACATGTATTTTTAAAATGTGAAATAATTCAAGAGTTGTGGAAAGAAATATGTAAACATGATTTGGTTAAAGATTCTTTGAAATTTGAAAAGTTAAATATGGACATGATAGAATATGGTTACTATAGAACAAGGTCTCTAAAAAGACAAAGAAAATGGACAGAGTTATATTTTATGTAACATGGACAATTTGGAATAAGAGACTTAATGAAATTAAATACAATGGAAAATGGACATTGACAAAAATATTGGGAAAAATATGGTTTTGTTTGTGGGTAAAAGGGTGGGGGGAATATTTAAAAAGAAGTTGATGTATTGAGTGATGTTATTTATGTAAATAATGTAAATATGTAAATAATATGAACTGCATGAATATTTACAAATAAAAAAACCCTACTCATGTTAATAGCGTGCCATGAGATTTTTTACTTCCACCTGAGCTACCATCAACTCAAGCAGATGGGGCCTTAGTTTAACATCTCATCCAAAGGATGACACACTCAGCATTGTAGCCCCCTCCCTTATGCTGCACTGCAGTGTCAGCAATCAATTTGCTTACTGTAAGGATAGTACTCACAGCCTTCTGCAGCAAAGGAGGGTGTGCTACTATTGCACCACTGACACTATTTGCATTATTTTTCTCTTTTTCCTTTTTTTTTATTGTGTTGCTTTATTGTTTAGTCTTTATCTGTTTATTTTCTTTTCTGCAGGATTACATGTGGTGCAGGAAGAGGCAAGGCAGTGACCACTACACCCAGAACTAGCCATCACAGCAACTGCAGGTTTTTCAGCAGTCGCCAGCTCTGCCATTATGAAAGTGATAAAAGCCTCCCTGTTGAAAGTGACCTAGAGGACTTAATGGTGGCCTCTTATTGTTGCTTCTCTGGTAGAGAGCATTGTCTGCTAGTCCTGGAGTGGAATGTAGTGGCCATCTTGGGTTTCCAGGAACATGGTGCAGTGGATAGTGAGAACCAGGATGGACCAGTAGTTTGATGCCAGCATTGGCACCCTGAAATGCCTCTACATGCAGCTTGTAGAGAGCTGTGTAGCCAACCTGGCCAAATCTTTAGGTCACAAAAGATGGAGTCCACCTATGATGTCAGTCATAGTTGTGGCTGACATCTAGGTGGGTTCTTCTTTCAGTCATCTTGTCAGGACTTCCTCATCCCTTCCCACTCCCAACATTGTGCTCCTCAGCCTTTGCATCACACCCCATCCACTATTTGTAGTTCAATTCTCCCCAAGAGTTGTTCACCTTCTGTAAATCTGAGTCGTTCCGCTGCTGTCCACCCTTATGTGTACTATCCCCCCTCAGGCTTTGTGTGCAATATATGCTTGTTTGTCTGCCCCATGCCCTTTCCTATAAAACCCTTTCTACCCACACTTTTTACATGCTACCTTCCCTCTTTCAGTTATCACCAACCCCCATTTTCTACATGGGGTTGGAAGTGTCATGACAACTGTTGCCACTTCTCTCAGTATAGTGCTACTCACTTACCTTCTTTGACCATCATGACTGAGTGTCGCAGGTCTTCTCTCACACACTCCATACAGCAATTGGCTAGATGTCCTTATTTCCTCTTGCCTTCATCTTGTATCTCTCAAATCGTCTTCACCATATCATCTTCTGCTTTCCTGCACATGTATCAGAACCACCCTAATCTGTTCTCATTGACCTTCTCTGCAACTGGAGTAACTTTGGATTCTGTTGTAATGACCTCATGTCTTTGTCTGTCAAACAGTGTGTTTCCTACCACCCATCTAAGGCACTTCATTTCCATCACCTCTAGTTTCTTCAACTGCTCTGCCTTTACTGTCCAAGTTTCTGTACCATGCATTAGTACTGGTCACACCAGTTTTTTATACAATTTACGTTTAAGCTTCATTGACATTATTCTGTCACACACAGTCTGTGCCAGCTGGCTACAGCCATTCTCACTCTAGCCTTGACCACTTTATTCAGACTTCACTTCTCCTCAACCATCCCTCCCAGATGAATAATGCTGTTAATCTGCTCCAATATTTTCCCTTCTATCTAAATTTTCAGCTTCTTCTAATTTTCCCATCTTTGTCTATACTCAGTTTCTTCTTATGTGACCTCAGTTTTGCATTCTATTCCTCTATCATTTGCTGACATTCCTTTTCAAAGTCTACTTGTAAGGCCACATCATCTGCATACAGCAGTTTAGGAGATCTGTACCTGACAATCATTTTGCTAATGTAGTCCATCATTAGTATGAACAGCAGCGGATTCAGTGCTGTACACTGCTGACCTCCCCACTCTCACTGGGACCCCCTTTGTGAGCCTGATCACTGTTCACACTTGTGTCACTGAGTCCGTGTGCATAGACTGCACTAATTTTACTAGTGTTTCTGGGACTTGTCAAGACTGTCCAAATCAGCTTTCTTGTGACTCTGTCATATGCATTTTTCAAGTATAGAGATCAATGCTGCAAAATGAATCTCTGTAGCTGTGAAATGGCAGGAACAATACAACTGAGCTGACTGTACTATCATTTGATCTGTGGACAGTGGCATACAGGTAGCATTCTCAACATTACATATATCCACATGCATAGATACACTCACGCAGACACAAATATATACTGTGTATATATATATATATATATATATATATATATATATATATATGTGTGTGTGTGTGTGTATGTGTGTGTGTATGTGTGTGTGTGTGTGTGTGTGTGTGTATATATATATATATATATATATATATATATATATATATATATGGATCTACTTCTGTTTGACGAAAACACACATTTGCCCCCCTGCAAAATAGTGTTTAAAGGGGTTTGTTTTGAATCGGCGTTTGCAAAAGTGCACTTTTGATGTAGTGCACTTTCGCTTAAGTGGTTTTCTACATTTCTTGTTAGAGATTGTGAAATTTCGATCAAGAAACATTGACCCTATATATATATATATATATATATATATATATATATATATATATATATATATATGTGTGTGTGTGTGTGTGTGTGTGTGTGTGTGTGTGTGTTCATAGGTTCATAGGTTCATACTAGGCTATCTGCCCTGGGGCAATTATAAGCCTAGCCCGATTCTGTATGGCTTACGCCACCCCTTGATTTGAGTATACTGTGCCCTTTTTAAGGTTTAGTTTACTGTGCCTCTGTCTAATAGTGACACGGGAGTAATTCCTGGGACAAACCTACAATCCCCCATCCACCTATCGAGATTCTTCTTGAAGAGATTCAGTGAGGTGCTCTGCCTCACATGAACTGGAATTCTATTCCAGAGCAAAGGGAGCCTCTGGGTTATGAACCTGTCCCTCCAGCAAGTTCTATTTATTTCTGTGCTGAGGTTCAAGTCCCTCGAGCATTTGGCTCTAAGGGATTTAGATTTACTGAGGTGGAGCATGTCCATTAATTCTGGATTTGATATAGCTTTGTATGTCAGGCATAGATCGCCTCGAAGTAGGCGGTACGCAACTGAGTAGAGCTGGAGTTTTTTTAACCGAGCAGCATACGGCATCTGTTTGAGACCCTTGATCCTCTTGGTTAGATACTTTTGGGGTCTTTCTAATTGCTGCAGGTGTCAGGTTAGGTACATCCCAAAAGGGGCATTGTATTCTATGATGGGCCTGATGAGGGATGAATAAAGGGGCATGATTACCTCTCTTGATCTAGATGTGAAACTCTTCATGATGAGGTGGGCTATGTAGAAGGTCTTTCTAACCACTTTGGCAATGTGGTTTTCAAAGGAGAGATTGCTATCAACTTGGGTCCCCAGGTCCCTAATAACTTTCTCTGTACTTAATGGGTTTCCGCCTATGTGGTAATTTGTGGGCACATTGTTTTTGCCAAAGGGTATGACTATACATTTTTTGGCATTTAGCTTTAAACCATGGCGCTGGCACCAGTTATCTGTCTCTGTGAGACCTTTTTGAAGGATGTTTGTGTCAGCTGGAGAGTCAGTTATAGCGCCCAGTTTGCAGTCGTCTGCAAACTTGGTGAGCCATAGTCCTCCCACGTTTGCCTGTACCTCGGAAAAGTATATACCGAACAAGAGTGGTCCCAGGACAGAACCCTGTGGGATGCCACTTGTGACCGGTTTCGAGTCTGACATGGCTCCAGCAACTCTCACTCTGTGGGTTCTGTCTTTGAGCCAGTTTGCGACCCATCTTGTGACATAGGGGTTTATATTTAAGCTGGATAGCTTATCTATGATGCCCGAGTGGGGTATTGTGTCAAATGCCTTTGCAAGGTCCAGATAGGCTGTGTGGACTATCTTCCCTTCATCTATGGCTTTGGTGACTGTTTCGAAGAGGTCAACCAGGTTCAAAAGGCAGGATCTGCCCTTGACAAAGCCGAACTGGGTAGGATCTAGTGTCTGTAGGTCCCCAATGCCTTTGTTTATGAGCTCCATGATGATCCTCTCCATAGCCTTGCAGACTAAGCTAGTCAGGCTTATGGGGCGATAGTTTCCAGGGTCCGTAGAGGCTCCACCTTTGTGGAGTGGGACCACTGTTGCTGTACGCCATTCTGTGGGCACATATCCTGTAGTGAGGCTGAGATTGTATAGCTGTTTTATTTGAGGGATTAGTTCCTCTTGGAGTTCATGTAGGACGCAACCTGGGACGCCATCTGGTCCCATGGAAGCAGTGTTTTTTGCTTTAGAGAGGGCAGCCTTCACCTGAGCATCAGAGATGTTTGGGAGGCAGCCCTCTGCTGGGATAGATACTTGCTCTTTTGGGGTGGAGAAGTTTGCACTGAACCTGTCTGCCAGGATATTGGCGATGTCTGTGGGTTCAGTGTATGTTTTGTCGTTTAGAATCAACTCAGAACAAGTCTGGGAGTTGCATCCCAGGTTCCTAACATAACTGAAAAAAGCCTTATGATTGTCTTTGGTGTCCTGTGCAATTTTTCTCTCGAAGCTGGCCTTGGAGGATTTTATGATGGATCGTAATTTTTTGCTAGTACTGATCAGAGATGCCTTCCCTATTAGGGATTTTGCTCTATCATGTAGTAGCTTCCTCCTTCTGTTGTACAGTTTATTTATGGCAGGGGTCCACCAGACTGGACGCCTGCCTTTGGAAGATTGGGTCTTGGTTTTATTTGGGATAGCATGATCCATGCATTCCTGGAGATGTCCGTAGAATGCGTTTATATAGGATTCTGCAGTTTGGGCCGTAGTTTCCACTGGCCCTGGGGCCTTGAAGGATTCCACTTCGGTTTTGAGAAGTGAGAAGTTCACTTTTGAGAAGTTTTTCACTGTGGTTTTTCTGGGCTGGGGTGGGGTCGGGATGTGGACATCCAGTGAAATTAATTTATGGTCTGATCTTACCAATGAGGGATATACTTCTGGTGTGGAGCATAGAGTCCCCATGTTGGTAATGATCAGGTCTAGTATGTTGTCCCCTCTTGTGGGGTGGTGACTAGTTGTTCCATAGCATTTGAGTTTATAATTTCCAGGAACCTTTGGGCTAAGGTGCTGGGGCTTGAGTAGTGCTCCCAGTCAATGTTTGGGTAGTTGAAGTTGCCCAATATAATGGTGTTCGGAGAGATCTTCATGTTCTCCAATGTTTTCAGGAAAGCCGAGTGGGATTCCTGACTTTGAGAGGGTGGTCTGTAGGATGCTATAAATTGAAAAGCAGTCTTGCCCACTGTTAGTTGCACATGGATGGTCTCCATGTGTGTGTATACCCATGCATATGCACATATCTCCTACATAGTCCTATGTCCCTCTTAACCTTTCCTCAAAACAGAAAAAGATCACTTTCCTAAGCAAAAAACAAAACAAAAAAAAAAAAAAAACTTCTTCCCCAACGCCCTGTAGTGTACTTTCCTTCCCATTATCCTTGTATGTGTTCTTCTGCTAACTCTTCCCTATTTCTGTCTGTCTTTTCACCCCACTTCCTTCCCGTTTATAAAATAAAATCAGCTGGCACATCACTCTGGAGTCCTTCAATAGGATTCCCAATGGGTCCAAGTGGACTTTGATGTGCAAATGAATGTGTGTAATGTCGAGCATGTTTCCTGTATGTTAATGTCCTCAGGTGACATGATCACTCAAAATAAACTTACACCAAACATTTATGAGTATCGAAAACTAATATTTTGTAACATCTTGTTAACTTTTGCTTACTTTTTCCTGTGTATGACTACATGAGTGGGAATTGACTGCCATGAAATAATTTACCAGAAAAGGAGGAAGTGTGCAATAGATCTTGACATAAATATTGGGGTGGACAGGTTCTGGATTTGATTAATATGAAATAGGTCGTGATTTGGATGGACTTTTGTGGACCTGACTACCTTCTTGTGACATGGATATTTAGGATAAGACTGCAACTAGACTAAAAGTCAGTATCTATAGATGGTAACTAAAAGCATTTTCAGTTTCTGTTGTTTGCCAGAAAGGTTTGTTAATTTGAGAGGTACATAAACCACATAAACTATTTGAGAGACACATAAACCACATAAACTAAGGAACATGATAGATGAGAAGAAGGGGCCACTGGAGGTAGCAGAGGAAGTGATGCCACTGATGGAGAGTTTGAGAGGGTGAGGATAGAAGGAAGTGTTAGCATTAGTGGTATTGGTTTAGGAGCAACATTATTTAGTAAGGGTCCCAAGCTGAAAGTTGCAGGGCAGCTCACTATGTCAACACTGGCCTTCAACTAATGAATTACATGACACAGAGCTATTGGATAACCATACCTCTCAAGTGTACCTCATTATGAGGAATGTACCTCATTTGGGGTCTTAAAAAGTTTATGTTCCTCGAAGTTCCTCAATGTTCCACATTGAAAGACTCTGTCACACATTCAGTGTTAGGATTTTTTTAAGTGAAATCCATGGTAAATAGAAATGAATCATATTAATTCATTAAAAGATCTTCTTTATAAGTAAAACCAGCATATTTTAACCATCCTATGGCCTTCCTAGTTGAAGTTGTTAGTAAGCCATTAGTATGTGTTCCACATTTTGCCCATTTGTTCCACATTATGAGGGTTAGTGTTCCTCATTTTGGAGATGGAAGGTTGAGAGCTATGTGGATAACTATGCGAGCACAGATGATCTGAGTTAAAAGGTATTCTGCCATGCCATGTAAATTGTATTTCCTAAACCGATGTAGAAAGAAAAGAATGCTATTTCAGAAAGTGGACAAAGGTAAAACTTTAATTTCATTACTGCTATGTTGTAATGGTACTATGATAAAGTTGTAAATCTTAATCTAAAATGTGCTACTTCGCCATGATTTTTGAGTTTGAAATGAGCTAACAATGTTATGTGTCAGTAAAACATAGCTTTAAGAAGTTTGTTATGCCATTCATACCACACATAAGTGAAAATCTCATTATTAATATTTCTCTTGCTTTATTTATTTATTTATTTATTTAGCTATTTATTGAATCTCTTAACAGAAATGTCTAACTGGAAAGTCCCACTTTCAATTGACTCCTAGGCAGAAAAGTCCCTGGCATGCAAATAACAAAACAACTTATAATGAAAATATTACAGTTATGCTACAATGATTTATGGTACAGCCATCACACAAAAGATAAATAAACTGGACAAAATGGCATGCAAAACTATTAAATGTGTAAAGGCATAATGTCTTGCAAATTAAATATTAATAAGATGAGAATCATATACAAATCAGGCTTAGTATTGCAGTTGTTCCAGAACTACAATATATGAGATCCAAATAAAAATATTTAATTTTCAAGTTTCATAATCAGCCAGATATATACCCAAGTCTCTGACAAATGCAGTAACATCATATGAAGTTGAAACATAAAAGGAAAATAAGAGAAGTAATATATATGAAATATATAACACATTTTTTGGGAAATAGTCCCAAGTTTTGTATTTGCCACAGGTTATCAAATTTATTTTTAGATTTTGGAATGTCAGGCAGCTTTCCAGCAGACAAGCTGAGTTTGTGATGAAATTACTTCTACATAATAACTTTAGACAAGAACAGGGAGGTGTGAGTTTAGATACTTTGGAGTAACTCAAGACTGTTTCTATATACATAACGACTGAAATCTGAATAGATGTGCCTTCTGAAGGATATGAAAGGTTGAGTTCTGCATTGATGGTCTATGGCAAATTCAGCTATTTGGTTATGTGCCTGCTGAAGTGTGTTCTGTAGATGGCAATATTGTAGTGAGGAGATAAGCAGAACAGGGAAGGGATGGCAATAAATATTAATTTTTTTTGTGACATTCTGGTATATTCTCTGAAGAAGACCTTGGTTTTGTATAGTCTACCACATTTCTGACTGGTCTTGCTAACAACATTTCTCATATGCAGGTGAAATATTAGTTATTAGTAAAGACTAAAACAATGGGGTTTTATGCAAGTGATTTCATCAATGGATAGTGAATCTGATAAGGTAAAGCTTTAAAGCAAAACATTTATTCTTATAGCATGCCCTCTTTTAAATAAATAGACATGGAAACATTTATACAAGTTGTGAGATAATGTATTATGATAAAGCATATATGCTTGGAGGTGATAAGCAAATGAATCTCAGCTGAAGATACAAGTTTGCAAATGAAGAGCAAGCTGTTTGTTTCTATTTCATGTGAACAGTTGCATCTCCTCACAGCTCCTGCTCTTAACATTCTGATCCATAAATAGTGGGGTTTATATCATATAATCAAAGATTCAACTCCACGAACCTCCATTCGTCGAACTGACAAGAGCGGACATTCACTTAAGTGAGCACTCAGATCAGTGAATGTCTTAAACAGGGACTGGAATTAGTTGGCCAACATCAAGAAATTTGCCCTTTCCCCACTGTAGTGCTATCTCACAGTTGGTATGTACAGGTGTGGGGGATATGGGGGGAGTAGCCCCCTACCTGGGTGGGTTTGACATACTGTGGTGTATGTGACGGTCACAATGTTGGTCAACTAATTTAGTTCCCTCTCTTAGAAATTTGCTGATGTAAACATTTGCTTAAGTACATGTTTGCTGCTGTCAGTTCGACTAACAGAGGTTTGTGGAGATGAACTTTCAATGATATGATATAGACCCAAATAGTCTGTATTCATACTAGTCTGTAAAATTATTATCAAGATACACCTTGCCACCTTTTACCTTGAATATGGAAAATCCTTTTTCTGTGCAAACATATTTTGCATCAACATTTATAATATTTGTGCAGCTTCATTGCTAGAAAGCTAGAAAGGTAGTGGAAAATATTTGAACACATGCAATACATACATATATATATATATATATATATATATATATATATATATATATATATATATATATATATATATATATATATATATACCGTTAAATCCATTTCTCATCATTTCTCATTCACTTTAAACAAAGCCATTAACCTAATAGAAGCACTTTCAGTTCTTTATGTATTATGCAGTTTAAAACAGTTACACAAATCAAATAAAATAAAAAAATACATTAGTTAGTTTATCACTCCATGTCTAATAAAATAACATTAAGCCTAAATTTGTTTGCAAGTGAGGCACATGCACTGAAGTTGTGATGTAATTGGGCACAGTAGTAATTTGTACAAATGGCACTGGTTTGGCTTTGTTTGCATTAAGATGAAGAATGAGAGGAGAAAGAAAGACTGTAACAAGTAAAAATATATGTAGCTTGATCTTACTGACCTCCAATGAGTGATCAGCAGGGAAGATTCTAGAGATGTTGCCATCTTGTACCATTGTTGTTTTTCCATAATTATTAGCTATATCATTCACGAAGAACTGAAAAAGATGGGACACTAGCAATAAACCGTGAGGAATTTCCACACTCACAGGAAGAAAAGAAGAAGGAAGGATAACACCATACAGTCTCACTGCTTCCACAATCTTAGCCAGTTAGTCAGTTATCAGACAGGTGATACTGAATGTGAAACCATGACTACCATCTACATGAGCTTTGAATGACAAAGCAGTGTCAAAAGCTTTAGACAAATCAGTGAACACTGTTCCAGTACAGCCACCATTGTCAAACTGACTGCAATATGTACTCTGTAACATCAAGGAAGGCAAATTCAGTGCCATCACTGGACCTAAATCTAGGCCGAGTGTGAAGAGATAATATTAGAACTTATTAAGTGCTGTGATAGTTGGTGACACACACATTTCTCAAGAATAATTCAAATTCGTGAAAGTATAGCAATTAATTGAAAATTGTTTACTTTAATAATAGGACCATCTTCGTGCAGTGGAACTATTTGCCTGTTTTCACATAGAAGGGACAAATCCCTTTGAAACCGGTGAAAGTATAGCAATTAACTGAACATTGTTTGCTTTAATAATAGGACCATCTTCATGCAGTGGCACTATTTGCCTGTTTTCACATAGAAGGGACAAATCCCTTTCCTTGATGGACCTATTAAAGAGAAGTGAAAACAGGACAGGGAACAGGTCTGACAGATATGGTGAGGAAATCAAAAATTAGACTATTTGGAGCTGTAGCTCTAGGCTTAAACCTTTTTTAAAGAGCTTCCATACATGAGTAACAGGGGTAGCTTAAACCTTAAGGGGATCTCATCTGTCATGGAACCCTGCACTAAAACAGGCCATGTGGTTAATAAATACTGATTATTCAACACAGAATGAAAGTGACCGATAAAATCTACTCTGGATCATTAAGCTGAGAAAAGATGGATGTCCCTTATAAAGGATCTGTTTCATGTACTTCCAAAGTTTTTTTGTTTCTGGATATACTGGCACTGCTGGTCAAGGTGGAATATATTTTTTCTGGGCTGGAATGATTCTTTACCTTGTTATGGACTTCCACAAACTTATTATGATCAGATTCAGTCGTTACTTTGTAAGCAATCATGTAAAAGTGTTGTGTGTTAGATATCAATGATTTGATGCCGGTGAATACTCAGACAATATTTAGGGGCCCTATAACTCTTTTCCTAAAGAGGTTATTTCAGATAAGTACTGAGAAAAACAGTACTGAAGTAGGACCAAACTTCATCCAAGGGAAGCCTGCATAGGGGTGACTAATTGATGTCAGAAGGGTACAGTTACAGATGCCTGAATCAAGCTTACTTATATTTGTGAAAGTATAATATCGCTGAACCTTGTTTAGTTTTGCATTATTCCAAGCCATAAATGTTAATAAGTGATCACTAACGGTAGCTGACTTAACACCTGCCTGACCTATGCATTTTGTATTAGTGACAAACAGCCAGACATGCAGACCCCCATGATCTGTGATTATTGTCAGTATGCTTGCATTTAATACTTCTCCTAAAACATCATGGATTCTGGACAGGCTGCAGTACAATGACGGCACACAGGTGGCTAACTGACAACATTCCTTTAAAGGTAACTTGACAGGCACAATATTCATTGATCTCACAATAGCCTTTGACCTAATCAGCCATCAACTCCTCTTTCTCAGTCTCTTCGGAAAATTAACATATCCCTCACATGGTTCCAAGACTTCCTGTAAAACAGATTCTTCAAAGTTAAATTAGTTTTTTCCTTCTCTCAGCCCACACCAGTTTCAATGGGAGTACCCCAGTGTTCAGTCCTAGCTTCCCTTCTCATCTCTGTTTTCATGAATAAACTGCCTCATGACCTTCCTACTCTACAACTCATCCTGTATGGTAATGCCATGGTCATATTTAGGTCCAACCACAACCACTCTGTAACTGCAACACAACTGCAAAAAGACTTTAACTCCCTCAATTCCTGTGTCTTTAACCACAAACTAATACTAACCCCCCCAAAAATGTGCTATTTGGTACCACAAAAAACTTTTAAAAAAAATTGAAATCATGCAATATCACTGTCCTTTGAGGCACACCAGGAGAAACAACCAATCCCTTTTAAATACCTCAGTATGTGGCTAGACCAGTCACTAACAGTCCAGACCCATATTGAGAAATCAATATTAAAAGTTAACTCACTTATCTTCTGGGCCAGGGAAATCTCACCTTACCTATCTGACTCAGGGCAGCTATAGGTAAAAGAATCCTTCTGACCCAGCTTGAATATGGACTACCCTTAATAGCCACAGCCTCTAAGAAAAACTCCTCCACACTACAGATAATTGAAAACAAAATGTGTCCCTTCATCACTAACTCATCTTCTCATGAGCACCACTGCCTCATCCTCAAAGAGGCCAAATGGCTCCCAGTGCAGCACAGAGTAGGCTTGCTACTAGGCTTTCTCAGCTTTAGACTTCTCCATCCCAACTAATGCTCACCAGTAACTGCCAGACTTTGTACTCAACACACATAGTACCACCTCAGACACTTCTCCCAAACTGCGTACCACCACTAAATATACTGTCATTGCCAGACTTTGTACTAAACACACATAGTACCACCTCAGACAGTTCTCCCAACAGCCTTCCCACCCCAACCCCCAAAACCAGGCTACACTGCAGCAAACACTATTTCTCCATCTTTGCTCCTGAACTATGGTAATCCCTCTCCCAATGTAAAGGAACTAAAATCGCCCCCCACCTCCCCACCTTCAGAGCTGAACTTAAAAAATTCCTGCACACCAAATCAAACTGTGCTTGCCAGTCAATAGGTCACATGACCTAAGGGCCTGTCACCTTCTAGCCTAACTTTATCTCCCTGACAGCTACTAGCACCTCTTAGCTTTATTTTCCCCACCCTCCACTGTCCTGACCCTCATTACCCTACAGCATTTCCAGCATGATGCAAACATGAAATATTATCATGTAAAATTGTAAAATATACATTTCTCTCATAGTTGTTGTTATGGGTCTATATTAAAATAGCGAAACCTCACTTATGTGAATACCTAAACACCAACACATAAATAGCGAACCGCAAAAACACCGAATGTCCTGAAGCACGAAATTCAAAATATCGGATTGTCATAGTTCGCCCTTATCTGGTATAGCTCCCTAACGTAAATGTGCAATAGTTACGGACCTTAGGATTAGGGTGCGGGTTAAGATAAGTGCATACATAGTAATACATGCAACCTTTACTTTAGGGTTAGAAGTAGGGTTATGTTAAGTGTATGTATAGTACTATAGTTGTATAGCTGAATGTATACGTAAATTATACTTTTCCCGAAGTTGGGTGTTGTTTGTTTATAGTTAGATACATTTGTGTGTAGTGAATGTCTGATTAGGATATGGGTTACACAGGTGAAGTGTAGATATGGGGAAGTGTGGATTATTTATTTGGTTTGGGTAGGTAGTACATAGCGGGCAGTGGGGTTGGCCAACTATGGCAATTTGATATTTTGAATTTCGCGCTTCAGGATGTTCGGTGCTTTCATGGTTCACTATTTATGTGTCGCGTTTAGGTATTCGCATAAGTGTGGTTTCGGTATTTTAGTACAGACCTGTTGTTACCTCTGTTCATTGTTACGGTTCTTACTATTGTTAAATATTATTAGTTTAAGTATGTTTTTCAATACACGGCAGCTTATTGCCTCTCTGTTCTACTTTTAATTATTCTTTGTGAATTCTTTCACCTGGTCAGTCCTGCAAATGATCAGTGGTAACCAGTGAACTACTATGGTAAAAAAACATAAAATAAAATAAACAAAATACTATTACATCTACAGAGCAGGAGCGTTGGATGGTTGGGTATATCAGTGAATAAATCTGTTGATATTAAGTATCCTAGCATAATGTCCTCGGACTTTATGTTTGTCAAGACCCAGTATAAGGTCTCATTAGCTACAGCTACATCCTCTCCATGGACATTGTATATTTGTTACTGACAAGTGCTTGGCTTTATCTGTCTTGATCTTTACAAGAATTGATTCCCTCTATGTACACTGTGAAGTCTGTGATTCAGGTAAGAAAGGTTATGCTGGTAAAGAACAGCATTGCTGTATTATTTTTCTGCTCTATGATACCCTAGCCTGGTGGACATAACTCGGTGTCTGTAGCTGTTCATTTTAGTCAAATTTCAACATGTAATAAAATGTCCAGCAATTAAGGGGGGTTGCCCATATATACAAAATGTGCTCTTGTTTGCAATCTCTTAGTTATATTGTAGAGTACTTCTAAGCCAGCTATTTTTGTCCAGCCACCCATGGTTGGGTCAGTAATATAGTTATTGTTAATGTGTCTAATAATCAATGATACATTTCCACATTCACTCCAAATCACGCCTTTAGGCAGAATTTCATTAGCTTGGACTGGATTATGCAATAAGATATACATTATACTATTTATTAAATGTTATCCACATCAGTATGGGACCCAAGATTTTATTTAAAACTACATTTAAAAACAGAAATGTTCTGGTTCCAATTTATGAAGAAAAAAATGAGTCAGAAAAAAAACTTACCTGAAGATAAGAGGAGAAACTTTTTTAAAAATGTGTGGAAACTGATGGATTTATATGTTCTTTCCTGAAGGTGTAACATTTCACCAGTAAACAAAGATTTCATGAAGACATTTCAGTTATATAAACAAGTGAAATATTTTCTTATCCATATGTCTGAAAACGTGTTACTGATCATTTGCTTCTTTTATTTTCTTTGCAAAAGGTAATTCTCTCTCTCTCTCTTATTATTACTATATGCTGTCCCATATTTCTGCCGTGCACAGTTATGCTTTTTGCACTTGATTGACATTGTAAACAGATAACTATGAGCAAGCATCTCATAATTTCTATTGTAGCATGATGGTTTGACCGACACAAGACCTTGTCAATGACTAACATTCCTGAGATTGCTTCCAGAGTTCAAGCACCTAATCGCCTGTGGGAAGAAACTATTCCTGAACCTGTTTGCTTTACAGTGCATGCTGCAGTATCATCTGCAAGATGACAAGCTTGTAAGCAGACCATATACAAGGTGTGTAGGATCACTGGATATCTTTGTGGCCCTGTTGTAGCAACATATTATATATAGACTGTGTATTGCATGGAAGTAGGAGCATGTTATTCTATCAGCTACCTTCACCACCCATTGTAAAGCTTTTTGATCTGCAACTGATCAGCCCCTGTACCACACAGTGAAGTTGCTTTGTTAGGATGCTTTCTGTGCCCCCCCTGTAGAAGATGATAAGGATGGAGGGTGGTAGATTACCTTTCCTTAACCTCCACAGAAAATGCAGGCATTGGTGGGCTTTTCTGACTATGTGACTGGTGTATAGTGACCAGGATAACTCCTCTGCAATGTGGACTTCCAGGAATTTTGTGCTACTTACTATTTCCACCGTCTCTCCACTTATCATGAGTGGGAGTTAGCTGGATGGATTCTCCTGAAGTCTGTTATGATCTCATTAGTTTTGGTGGTGTTGAGATCAAGGCTGCACCTAGCACACCAGTCAATCAGTAGATTCACTTCTTACCTATATGCTCCTTCATCTTCATTACTGATGAGGTCCATGACTGTAGTGTCATCTGCAAACTTGATGATGTGATTGGTATTAAATCTGGCTATATGGTTCGGAGTTAGTATGGTAAACAATAGTAGACTCAGCACACATTCCTGGGGTACTCCTGTGTTAATTGTGATCTTTCTTGTCCACACATACTTTTTGTGGTCTTTTGATCAGAAAGTCCAGTATCCAGTTCCACGTGTGGTTACTGATGCCTAGATGGACAAGTTTCTCGATTAGCTGTTGTGGGATAATTGTGATGAATGCTGAACTAAAGTCAATCAACAACATCCTAATGTAACTGTCCTTATTCTCCAGGTGTGCCATTACGAGATGTAGTGCAACTGAGATGGCATCCACTGTGGAGAAATTGGCATGATATGCAAACTGTAGTGGGATATGTGCAGCTGGTGGTTTTGTTGACAGGTGTTTTTTCTATCAGTCTTTCAAAACTTTTCATGACAATGGATATGAGGGCTACAGGTCTGTAATCACTCAGGCTTGATGGAGTTGCTTTCTTCACCAGTGGTATTATGTTTGTATTTTTAAAGTGTTTGGGTACTTTTGCTTGGAAAAGGGAGATGTTAAAAATGTCCTTCAGTACAGTGCTTAGTTGTTCAGCACAGTCCTTTAACACCCTTCCCAGGATGTTGTCTGGTCCAGCAGCCTTCCTAGGGTTCACCTGTCACAGGGTTTTCCTCACCTCACCAGTGATTAGACTGAGGACTTCATCCTCTGGACGTGTTGGAAGTTTCACTGCCTTTGAGCAGTTTCTCTCCTCGAATCTGATGTAGAAGATGTTTAGCTATCCAGGAATTCTATGCTGTCTCCACATTTAGCTGATAATGGTTTGTATTCTGTAATAACGTTTATGCCCTGCCACATGCTCTGGAGTCCCTTGTACTGGTGAAATGGCTCTGGACCTTCCTTCTATAGGTCCTCTTTGCTTCCTAAATACCTCTCTTCAGATTTGCCCTAGCCACCCTGAGAGCTTCCTTGTCATTCATTTTGAATGCCTCATTTTGCTCCCTCAGAAGCTCCTATACTTCGCTTGTGAGCCAAGGTTTCTGATTGTCATTTGTTTGTCGTCACACCATCTACACATTTGCAAATACATGCCATTACCATTTCTGCATATTCGTCCAAGTTAATTTGTCGATCAGTTGTTGCAGCCTCCTTGAATATGCTCCAGTTAGTGCTATTCAAAACAGTCTTGGATTGCTTCAATTGCTCCATTTGGCCACACCTTCACTTGCTTCACAGTGGATTTTTCCCTGAAGGTTTGTATGCTGGTACTAGAATAATAGTAATGTGGTCAGAGTTGCCCAAGTGCAGATGTTGAATAGCTTTATATGCCATCTTTATGTTGGTGTAGACTTTGTCCAAAGTGTTATTACCTCTTGTTTCAAAACCCACATGTTGATAGTAGTGTGGTAGTACTAATTTCAAATCTGCCTGGTTGAAATCTTCTGCATTAATGTGTGCAAAATCTGTGTTTTTATTCTGTAGCTCACATATTGTATTTAGTGCTTCTTTAGGGGTTGCACTCAGTGAGATGTATGCCACTATGATGCTGATACCATTTAGTTCTCTGGGAAGATGAAAAGGTCTGTATCTTGCTGCCAAGAACTCTATATTTTTAGAGCAGTGGCTGAGGGAAATCTTAACAGTTAGATATATGCAAACTCCTCCTGTAGATTTCCCACTGAGTGCATGATCTCTGTCTGCTCAAAACAGTGTGAGCCCTTCGAGTTGCACTGCACTGTCCTTGATATTACTATGCAACTAAGTTTTTGTAAACATGTATTTCTTACCTCACTTTGTGATGCCATTTTCAGCCTTACGTACTCCATCTTGCTCTCCAGAGAGCACATATTTGCTAGGAGTAGGGATGGTAATGCAGACCTGAATGGACTTGCTTTGAGTCTGGCAGCAGTTCTAGCCTTTGTTCCTCTCTTTCTTTATATTTCACACATTTTCCTTTTGTTTCTCTACCAGTGTGTTATGGAAGTTCTCTTTATCTGTTTTAGGCACTTTGTGCCATGCTGTAATAGGATACCAAGGTCGTAGATTGTAGAGATTGTTGTAAGCCCCTCTCTAAAAATAACAGATCAGTCATCCATACATGACAAGTTTGATTCTTTGATTTCTAGTAAGTTTTCTTTGCTGTAAGTTACTATACATTCATTTAAAGTATCAGAAACTGATTTTTCCATTTTTTTTTTCGGTAGAAAAGAAGACAAACGCTGTACATTTCTTGATCGAGCCAACACAGCTGCTGCCACACAGGGTGCCACCATTTTTTTTTTAAATTTTTAAATGTTTTATTTTTTTTAATTTAAATTTTAATTAATTTCAAATATAAATTTGTCATTAATTTAATTTTTTTTAATAAAATTTTTAGATTAATAGCTCATTGCTAATGAATTTGGTTAGAAACAGTCATATTTTCTTTGTCTAAGTTTACAGAACAAATTTTTGTCAGTCCAGTCAAATGTTTAGTATTCAAGAATATTGTTCTTATTCCCTCTTGATTGAAAATACCAACTACATGGCTTGGGAGATGCCTGCAAACTCCACGGTATAGTATATCCACATCTTCAACGAATTGTAGTGAAACAAATGCAATGTTTGCCATTGGTATTATTTGTAGTGTCTCCTATTTTGCATATAATTCCCTTGTACTGGTGCTGATAAACTGAAAAAATCATATGCGTCACTACTGAATTTTGCTTTCCATTCATTACTGAGTAGGGGACTGTCATCATGAAACAAATGAGTTATGCAGTGGGGCAAGAACCTACTTATCCCCTTAGATGTAATGACCGCATGAAGCTGTTCCTTTGCCAACTCACCTCCTGAAAACATATGTTTGGCACAACTGTGTAATCTAATTTATCGGTTTTAATAATGTGATTTGGAGAGCTTATTGCTTTTATTTTCTGGACAGAATACTTTAATTTCTAGTTATTTAAACCAAAAACATTGTTTAATTATACAAGCATAATGAATATAAACTGCCTTCACTAACGTACGCCTCATGTTTTGAGTTTTACAAAGATTTAATGTATGATACATAGAGACCAAAAGCAGATACATAGTTTGCATGTATTATTTTATTTCTTCTACTGCATTAAATGGACAGTGTCTTCATTAAAGTATTTTTATCATCAAAATTACCCATGCCTTTAATTTCCCAGGAAAGAAATGATCCATAATGCTGTATTTTATTTCATCTTTGGTTTATACTGTATCATTTTTTTTCACAAAGTACATCAAATATTTGTATTTTATTTTCGATTAAGGCCAAAGTGAAAAGGGCACCTGTTTTTTTTTTCACATTTTAATATCTAACTGGAGTCCCCTTGACAACCATGTTAAAACTTGTAGAGGTAAGAAATGATTTTAGTATGAGTGCCTTTATTTTAGACTTGCTGGACTTCTCTGTCAGAGAAGAATTCTGTGTGATCATTTTGTGCAATATACATACATACACTGGTAAAATCTGATCCGAGCTTTCAATAAAACACTTTCTGTGTATTTTATTTGGGGACTAATAAAGAATAGACTACAGAAACAGCATGTGACTCAGTAAAGGCAGTATATGGTTATATTAGTTACATTCATCACATGAAAGTCCTGCTTGTGCAATCAGGCAAACAAAAGGCAAATAATCTAAACAGTAGAACACAAGAAGAAAATAAACAATGTGGCAGACAAATGATTTGCCAGGACATTTTGTTTTGTCCAACATTGTCAGATACAATCCTTTAAGAAAATTGTTCAGCCAGATTACAAAAGAAAGTCACACACAGTGCAGTGCAATGCATCAAAGGAAGAGTCTGACAAAGTGAGGGTGGATAAGATTCCAGAAATAATTGAAAGTCAGGACCTACGCTAATGAGTTTGGTGTGTACTATTTCTAGATTCCATACATGTGCACCACATTTCAAAACAAGTGTGTGTCCGATGACAATAAAATGCAACAAATTAGTATGTTATACTTTACGGCAAGCATTCAACGGAGCCCACTTTTGCTTTATCAGGCATTTCCAAATTACTTGTGATATTATAAACTTTGAAATAATGATTTATTCTGACAGTGCACTACAGCATGTCAGGGTTTTGCAAGGTATATTAGAGGATGATCTGCAAACATGTCTTAATATCTGTAGACAGTCTGCATGGCAGTGAGCCAGGCTGGAGCTTAAGCCAGCTTCTTAATCAAGAAATGATAGATAGATAGATAGATAGATAGATAGATAGATAGATAGATACAACTTAGACAGAGAGCTGGCACAGGTTGTGTCTGGAATGTGTCAATTCCATATGTCATCCCAAAGTCTGGGGGGGTAACCCAGTCCCAGTAGACACAAAGTTGTGTCTGAGCCTTGGTATACTGGTATCTGGGACATTCCAACAGTACCTGGCTGATACTACAGTAGGGGTGTTCCAGGCAACTGCTAATCACATACTAGGACAATTCCTGGTAGTCATGTACACCATGTTGGATGATTTGATTTCATCCACTATCTAGTAACACCAAGTGAGAGGTTGGCTGCCATGGAATGATTCTATTACATAGCTAATGTCTCCCATGTCCTTGGTGCAATTCATTGTACCTACATACCAGCCAAAGCCTTTTTTGGAGATGGTGTGGAAAAGAACTTTAACAGACAAGGGTGGCCATCACTCAGCTGTCAGGTAGTATGTTCATCAGGTATCCTCATTATTAACTTGATGGCAATACACCCTGATAATGTGCATGATGCAACTATTTGTAGAGAGAGTATCCAAAGAACATTGTTCCAAGAGGGGGAGATCCCTGATGGGCTACTACTTGTTAAATATACTTGTATGCAACAAATGTGCTCAGTGCTCATACTGTAGTGTGAAGCAATCATGCTAATGTTCTGTCCAGTTATGCAAATGAGTGGCTGTGGTTATCCACTGGTGCACTGGCTAATAACACCATACAAAGCCTCATCCATGCTGCTGAAGATACATTCAACAGACTAAACACTTTGAAATGAAAAAAACATTGAGCGATTATTTGTCATGAAGAAATCCCCATGAACCCATTTAAAATAAGTATGGAGTATCCAAACTTGTCAGATACAGTTGGGAAGCATGGCTAGGCTTAAAAGGGTCCCCTGGGGTTGCTAGACTAATAATAATATATGAACTGATAAGGAATTCAGATGTCTGGACACATCCAGGGTGCACTGCAGTACACAACACAGGAAGCTGTTCAAATGGTCATTATGTGCACAATGTTGCACAATATGATTACGTCTAAGTATGGTGGTCTGCCTGCCATAGGTAAGGATGATCTGCCTCAAGAACCCAGATGTCTGAAGAAGAGCTATTACAGGCTTCATGACATGATTAGGAGGACACAAGAAACAAAAAATCCAGGCTTGGGTGACAAAGGTTGAGAACATATTTGCTGGTTCAGGTAACACTGCATCATCTGGCTCAAAACTTTGAGTCATGACATGCCAGACAAGCACATGTACATAGATAAGAAGGTGATGTGTACCCTATCCACTACTGATTGCATGACAACACAACATGTAACAGGCACAGTAATCCATATGTGAGTTGTACATGGGGAATATCAAATATCCCATGCAAAAACCTATGTTGTGTCTTCCTGCATCATACACATACCATCTGGTTACAACTGCTCAAAATTTATGAGAATTAGTGTAAGGAAGTGCACAATTGTTAGTGGAGGAAGAATGCAATATAAGTACAACAACCACTGTGACATAGCTGTGTGTGTAAATCCCATATGTTATCAATGCCAGTGTAATGCAAAAGGTCATGATGTTTATTGCATATGTGGACTGTGTGTGCACATGGCAAAGTTTATGTAGGAGGTGTGTGGGTCTGGAGTGGGAGAGTATCAGGTCACAACACGTGGATAATGATGCAGAACGTAATTGTGATAGAAAGACATAACTCACAGGGCACATCACCAACATGGTTTGCATAAATCAATGCCATACTGTAGCTTCCACACTCTGTGCAAGGCACAATCTGAAATGTGTTAATATCATGCCAGACAAGCCATGCAGGGTACATCAATGACAAGGGATGCTCACAACATTCCAGCCATAACGCAACAGTATATCAGAATATCAATGACACACCTGAATAACAGCTGATGGTACACCTGTAAAGATAATTGCAGTGCTGAAAAGGAAGACAAAGACTAACTGGGACTCCAAACTGCATAAGCATGTGCTGCTGGACTATGGAATGGATGTGTTATATTCACAATAAAAAAACAGCAGGACCCAGAAATGGCAACTAATCCAACTTTATTCACTAAACAACCACAATTAGTGCTTTCATCTGTAATAAACAGCTTCATGTGCCAACTGTGGTTGTTTTAGTGAATAAAGTTGGATTAGTTGCCTTTTCTGGGTCCTGCCACTTTTTATTGTGGATTTTACAGTTTGTGGTTGGTGTTTGTTAATTCCAACAGTTTGTTTGCTTCTGGATGTGTTGTGTTGGTGTGCACGTTGCATATTTGCAGTTCTTGCAGAAGAACATGTGGGAAACACAAGTATGGTGTTCCACGTATAGTTGCATAACCAGTTTTGTCAAACAATAAGGAAATGTTTGTAAGTAATGACTTACACAATGCGCAATGACAGCATTACAGAAATGCATTTGTAGCAGAGTGTTAAACATAGCAATAATAAAAGCAGATATACAATACTGTGATATGTATCTTACGTTGACATGACAGCTGATCATGAAGTATCAAATCTGTGAACAAATATATGTGAATTTTGATGTGCATTGATTCAAATAATAAAGAAGTAGGATTCCTGCAGCATCATACATGTCAAAGGCCATTAAGTTACACAGGGTATCATGGTAATCACAGAGATCATCATTGTCAGAGGCTCAGGGTGGCACAATTGTATGCACTGACATACCTGCAAAGGTAACAGTAACATAGACAAGATCACCCACATCCACTGCTCACATCACTGTACTGGCTACCCCTGCTACATGTGTTAAATTCAACCCCACAGAATTTCACCACAGATCTGGTGGTGGTGCCCTGTGTAGGTTGGAACATACTAGAGATCTGTGCAGTGACACATGGCATGTGCCATGCCAATTGGAGACTAATCATGGTGACCCACGACAGTTGTACATTCATGTTAGAGCACAGGTATGATACATGAATAATAACCATAGGTATGGTGTGCAAGAGGAGGTTTCCCTGTACTATATGGTGGTGAACTAGTCATATGGGATAGGGTATATATGGTCCATGTATTATTGCAAGAAGAAAACTTTTCGCTGTTGGGCTTGGTTACTTGGTTGTTATTGCAACACTGCTCAAGCATAGTAAGACAAGTTGCTCTATAGAACATACAATTAATGTCGCACTGTTTCGATGTTTAGCTAGTACTGCCATTACCTCAACATGCCTGCACTCCAGACACTAATGCAACACATAGATCAGGTGTGCCACAGAGTCAATTGTACAAGCAAGTGTACACAGTTCGGTGCCATGATGGTGCTGTGGCTTATCATGTGCATGAAACAGCAGGTGTACACCTTTGAATACACATCCATGCCTCATAGCCTTCTGGCTGTAAGCTGTGCTATGGATGTCAGTTGACTGTTGTTGAGCTCTCATACTACCACTAGCAAACAGTCAGACCCACATGGAGACAGTTGCACAAGGTCTGCTGCTTGACCAGTAGTTTTTGATTCACTACCAGCAGATTGGACAAGTGCACTGTCCTCCCTTTTGGAGGAAATATCTTGGGCTGTTTCCACACGGGCTGGATAAAGTTAAACAAAGTTCAGTGTCTAGTGTGTCATTGAATGTGGTGCTTCTCTTTACCACTTCACATCCTGTGTCAAATTCAGTTGATGATTTCAGGGAAGAAGTGGAAAGTAGATGAATGTATGTGGGATGTAGCTGTGTGAAAATACCTTATGCAAGTTACAACTTCCTAATTAAAAACAATGAAATCCTTTATATACATGGTTGTCATGTGTGTGTCTGCCCATGCACTCTGTAATGGCCCTGCAGTAGAGGACATGTGACATGACGGCAGCATGTATATCACTATGACAGATAGTGAGACATCCCATAAGATGACAACACCACAACATAGGGGTGGGAGGTTGGCGTAATGGTTAAGGTGCTTACCTTAGAAACACAAGGTACAGGGTTTGATTCTGACATGGGGTAATTGGCTAGAATTAAAATGGCCCATAAGGGCAGTTAGCCTAGTACTAACCTATGAACAGATGGGTCTGATTGCTGTCTTCAGCTGTGGACACACACATACATCTGTAGTCAAATCTTGACACATATGACCACTTTTGTATAATGTTAGTTGAAATAAATGCTACATAAACCTCTACAGTCTACAGCAAGGTAATGCAACATGTACTTAGCTGTCTTGGCTATGGTCATGAACTGTGTGATGGTCCTGCAACATATGACATGTAAGCATAAAGGCAACACAAGATTTGTAGAGGAAACACCACTATGACATGTAGAGGAGCACTTACCTGACATGTTGTTATTGGATGATATTAAGGGAGGGAAAAACAGTACACCAACACTTACAATATTCCAGCACAACTACATAACAAAACAAATTACGCTCTTCCAACTATAATATGCACCCCTCCACACAACCAGGTACTTAAATATATCAACTCAGAGATCGCTCTCCACAGAAGAAAATGGCCAACATACCATTACGTGCTTCATGACTGCCTGTTGTAACTTTAGCCATTTTCCCTTTTAATTTGCTATACTACAACATAACTCATTCTTAGTGTAGTACAGTGCAATCTCGGAGTTGATATATTTAAGTAGCAGGGGGTGTGGGGGTGCAGCCCCCCACATGGGGGGAGCAGGGAGGCAATAGTTGGAGTAAACGAATATGCTTTGTGTTTTATTTGTTTGTCTATGTACTTCTGGTGGAATATAGTAAGTGTTGGTATCCTGTAGTTTTTTTCAATATTATGAAATTCAGTATTTTGAGTTTTCAGTATTTTGAACTTTCGAGATTTTGGACTCAGTATTTTGAATTTCAAGATTATGAGCTTTCAAGATTTAGAAGTGGACCTATACATATATATATAAATATATATATATATATATATATATATATATATATATATATATATATATATATATATGTGTGTGTGTGTGTGTGTGTGTGTGTGTGTGTGTGTTTTATATATATATATATATATATATATATATATATATATATATATATGGTCAGTATAAAATAAGCACAGAAATGTCTTTAGTTGTATGTGTCAAAAGAAGTGCAGGGCGGGCATGGATGAGACAGCACTATATGGGCACCTGTTACATGATGTGAACTCTACTAATATCTAGTTGTGTACAGAACTATATATCTATGTATAGAAATGTATTTCATAATATAAATACATCATATACATTTATACTTATTCTACATATCTGTGTTTATTGGTTTATTAATTGTGCTCAGACTGACAACTAAAGCTTTGACAAGTACGTGTACACAGAGGTGTCTGCTGATTGAAGGTATTTGGCTCATTAAGTATGTGTGTACTCATTGGTGTTTATCAACATAAACAGTCTGTGTGTTCAGGCACTTGTTGGGGTACATGACTTGTTTACACTTGATAACAATAATACGGCAGACTGAACTGATGTGCTACATCTTTACTCAGGTGTGATAGTAGCCTGAATAGAGTGGCTTTGCATGCATTTTTGGAAAACGTGCAATACAGATGTGTTACTCAACGGGATGTTGATATTAGCTCAGTTTCATACCACATTCTATTTTAAGTACGGGACTCTCCACCTACATGGAAAAGTAAGGGTAGGCCCTGATTGCTTCAGCAATCTGCCAGAGTCCATTTTATGCCATTGATGTTACATCAGTATGAACTCTTTATATATTGCTGTACAGACAGTGTGAAAATATATGTACATATGTATTAAAAATGTGGGTGTGTGTGTGTGACTATATCTACATACACACATGCACACTCACACACACATATATATATATATATATATATCCACACCACTGGCAGCAACAGTGGGGGATGTACTCATTGGAAGGATGACAAGTACCCTCACAGTAACAAGCAATTTCCCTTAAGAGCACACATAGACCACACTCAGTCTGGGGCTGGTTTCTCCCTCTTTCCCCAGATCCCCAGTAAGACTCCACACTGGCATATCTATAGAGCTGAGTCCTTAGTCAGGGTTCCAAGCCAAGTCTTCCAACACTGTCTCTGTCTAACCAGTGTTTTGTGTACCTGCCCAAGTAGCTGACACACAGATTCTTGGAGATTTGTTTTACACACATACACACACACACACACACACACACACACACACACACACACACACACACACACACACACACACACACCTGGGAAGTCTGGTACAGGTTTAATAGCTATGCCCCCTTTTGCCCAGACTGTAAGGTAGTTATCACTGCCACCAGAACCCCTTATTACCCACTTTAAGGCCCTTAACAAAGTGTGTCCAATCCTACTGTGTAATATTACTATTAGTCTAAATGGTAGTTTGACCAATAGCAAGGCTATTAAGAGTGGCCTGCACAGTGTCACCAAATAAATATGCAAGTACTCTCAGAGAGAGCTTAAATACTTCTCACAAATATCAGCCACAACTTTATGTTTAAGTATATTTAATAATAAATAATAAAAGAACAAGAAAATACTCATCACAGTAACTTCAGAGTTCAGAATTACAGGACATATTTAAAACAACATTTTAGGACAGTCTCAAATAAATACAGAAAACATCTAAAGTAATCTTACTATATTCCTTACTGAATCTAAAATAAATTACTGTACCCTAGTTTACTTACAGCAAGGCAAGACAGATGTGGTGAGTGGATATTTCCAGCTGATGCTGCCAGGTCAAAGACAAAATACAAAATGCCCAGTCACTCTCTCAGAGAGTTCTTAATATTAAATATTACTGCTAGGACACTTGCAGCATGACATCACTTTTTTGTCACCTGACTTCAGTTCCCAAGCTAATCCCCCATTGTCTGAAACTATCAGCATTTAGCATCTCCCTGTGAAAATCCATTGCCGTCAGACGTTTGCAGCTGTTGGAAGACATAAAACAATAAAAAACTTACATTTACCAACATAGTCAATCACCATAGAAACAAGGGACTATTCGTATCCTCCATATTCCCAGACTTATCTAAAGCCTTCGACATGGTAAACCATAGCATGCTTCTCAAAACACTAGCTACCCTTAACATAAACTCTTCCACTATATCATGGTTTAGTAACTACCTATCAGGCTGTCAGCAAGCAGTGCTATGGCAGGACCAATTGTCCTCTGTATTACCAGTATCCATAGGTGTCCCACAAGGATCCATTCTTGGTCCTTTGCTGTTCGCCCTATTTACAAACCAGATAGCTGCATCCTCACTCACTGCCACAATAGTGAAATATGCAGATGACACCACCATTATATGTACCGCCCCTAATATAAATGAGCTACAAACCATAATTCAAAAAAAAACTTTGCTTTAGCTGAAGCATGGTTCACCAACATCAAACTTCTTCATAACTCCCCCCCAAAAAAAACTAATTGTATTCAGCCCTGTTAGACCTACTCATCTAAGCAGTGATTTCACCATAATCTCCAAAGATAACATCAAAATCACCCCCAACAAGCCACACAAAACTGCTAGGGGTAGTAATCGATAACAACCTCAGATCTGACATTCACATAGCTCAAACAATCAAGAAAGTAAACAAAATGCTGGGTCTCCTTTATAGAAGCAAACAGTTCATGACCAAGAATACCAAATCCATAATTGCAAGAACTCATCTCTTATCCATCCTACTTTATGCCTCCCCTATACTGACAAATCTTTGCCACACTGAACTTAACAAAATGGAATATTGTTACAACAAGATTGCCAAGTTCGCATCTGAGGCCTCTCATAGATCCCACCACTGTATTACCCTGAAGCAGTTCAACTGGCTTGAGCTGCCGCAACTACTGCTACTTAATCAACTCTCAACAGCACATAAACTGTACTACTTGCCTGACAAAACCCCATCACTACAGCATCTAATTCAGCCCTACACAACCACCAGAACTTTAAGATCTAGTAACCAAAACCTTATAAATGTCATCAAACACAAAAATGATGCCGGTAAGTCTCTTTTGCCTGCACTATAGCCAGAATATGGAACCAACTCCCAAAACACATAACTTCTACAACCTCTGCCTTCCAATTAAAAAAAAAACTCCTCAAAACCCACTATTCAAACTACTGGCTTTGCTCTTATGTCTCCCCAGGTTAAACCACACCACTGCACTGTTGCATGAATTATTCTGCTAAGGATCACCAATTTCTTTCTCTAGTTACCCAGGTATACCTGTTCTACCTCAAACATAAGGGCTTTCCAGAAAGAACTCCTACGAAAACTTTTATACTTTTTTTCTCTAATATTGTACTACTTTTAATCTTACAATGCACTGCATATAATCCTTACTACAAGAAATGGTAAAACTCTGACTATTACATGCTGAAATGTACAACGGGATTAATTAAGCTTGTACCAGGTGCAGGTGTAGCGTTGGCCTTCCAACACCAAATATGGCCGGCAAGCGATCCAGGTATGAGCTGTTTCCATGTGTACTACCTGCGTACGCTATGCCCACACAGCTCCTGGCCCCTTGTATGCTAATTACCCCAGTTGTAGCAGTGTAGCATGCAAATGAAGGTATTTAGTGATCCAGGAAGTGGTGCAGGCGTATTGTAAGCATGCAGAAATGTAAACCGTAAAAAATGGTTTACATTTTTGCAAACATAAAATCGGAGCCATGACAGCCAGCCAAGCACATGTATTATATCGTTAATATATGCCAATGTCTAAATATATAGCCATTGGCATAAAAAATGTACAAAGTATAAAAATAACATTTAATTTCATTTTTCGCACTATCATGAAGTTTAAGTGCAGGGCAGTGGCGTGCAAACCAGATCGCAAGAAAACTAGAAAACTATAGAATAAAACTGCAATGTAACACATATCATGATTTTCTAGGGTGGGGCAGTTGTGGTCATGGACTCCAATTATTACTGGGCAGAGGGAATTAGACAGTTGTCTAACACTCAGCATTATTTGAACATGCCCTTGGACCCCACTTCTAATTTTATGAAGGATATAGATGATTTTCTACAATCAGCAGTTGAGGAAGGGATCATTCCTGCCAAAATTAAAATTCAATTGACTGTACAGGACCCAGGTAAACAATATTTATATCTATTGCCCAAAATTCATAAATCTTTCAAAACACATCCTGGTAGACCAATTGTTTCTGGAATTGGTTCACTCACAGAACCTCTGTCCGTTTTTTTGGCTGAGTATTTAAAACCTTTATTACCACACATTAGGGCCAGATTAAAAGACACAACTGAATTTTTGCAAATAGTCTCTGATTCTCAATTGGAACCCAATTGGTTAATGTGTACATTGGATGTTAAATCACCTACACCTGCATTCCCCACTGGGCTGGGTTGATAGCATTGGAGTTTTGGCTCAACAAAATCAATATCTACAGCCCAGGTTTTAACACCCTTCTAATTTGCATGGCTGAACATGTACTCACTAAAAATGTGTTTTATTTCCAAGACCAATGTTATTGGCAGATTCAGGGCACAGCCATGGGTGAATCTTTTGCTCCCATCTATGCTGATTTATACATGGGGTATGTAGAGGAACATATCATCTATAATGATTTACACAATTTGTACCTACCTGAGATTGACATTTGGTGACACTACTTGGATGATTGTTGGCTTGTATGGAGAGGGGGCATTGAATATCTTGAGGAATTTGTTGATTATCTAAATGGTAACAAATGGGGGGTAGAATTCACCGTAAACTACAATGCTAATGAAATTAACTTTCTTGATGTACACTTAGAGCATAAACCGGATCACACCTTAGGAACTATGGTCTATAGGAAGTATCCCCAATATAATAGTTTGTTACATGCCTTAAGTCTTCACCCTAAGCATATTATTAATAATATTCCCAAATCCCAGTTTCTCAGAATTAAGAGAATTTGTTCCTCACAGCAGGACCTTACTCATTGTCATCAGGATCTAACAAACAGGTTTTTGAATAGGGGGTACAGCCAACACAATGTAAAATCAGCATTATTATGGGCTCATAACCAACCAAGGGACAGCCTCCTGACATATAAAGATAAATATACCAGGAATGACCAGGATATTCTCAGGTTGGTTACCACTTTTGGTAGGAACACTGGGCATCTCATTGGGATTATTGACAAACATTGGAACATACTTAAAACTAACACACGACTGGATGACTGGTTGGGTGATAGATGTCAGTTTTCATACCGAAAGGGGAAAACACTAGGCTCCCATTTTTCACACTATAAAAAGATTATGCATCAGGAGGTCATCTATCACCAAACGACTTTGTCAGGGAGAAACTAGTTGGGTGTTACCCCTGTAGACATTGTTCCTTTTGCAAATATGTCTTTAAGACCAAGAACTTCACTAGCAAGAATACAGGCAAACTATTTGACATCTATTGCTTTTCCAGTTGTGGAACGGATTGGGTCATCTATTTAACCACATGTACCTGTCAAGCATTTTATATTGGACAAACATCCAGACAGTTTAGATTCCAGATGTCGGAACATTTAGGGGACATCAGGAATGCCAGAATAACCAATGCCTTGTACAAACATTGCTTGATTCATAATACAGCCAAATTTTCATTTACTATCATAGATAAAATATTGGGAAACAAATCCTTTAAAACAGGGTGGCATAACCTACTAAATATTAAGGAAAAGAAATTGATTGTCAAATTGGGTGGTCTTTTTCCACCAGGTTTAAATGACAAATTATAATATTTTTATTTGTCTAGAGTAGGTTTTTGCTTGCGACGTTTTGAGTGGAATATTGCAATATATATTTTCATTGCATTTTGTTTGCTTTTTATGCACATTCTTTTATTTTTCACATTATTATTGTATATAATTGTTTTGCACTATTTCTTAATCATGTTTTCTTGACAGGAAATGATGTCATTATTGCTTTACTGGACTACATATAAATGCAGTTTTTGTGCTGCCTACCATGTTAAACCACTGAGGAAAGCTATATGCTGAAACCGGTCTGGTTAAAATAAACACCTTCTGCTTCCTTTTTTCATGGTGCTGGCTGTTTTGTCTTCATACACATCATGATTTTCCCATAATAGTCAATGGCAGGCATGCTACACCATACTCATGGCGCAAGGGTTGCTAAGGGGCAGTGACAGTGTTATGCACAGTAGCTAGGAATTAGTAGGGAATGCCATGCAAATGAGAGGAGTAATAGTGAATCGCAGATTCCCCGCTGGTATAAGGATGTACCTCACAGTGTAGTGTTATAACACAGAGGTGTGCCCTTGAGACAGAAATGACATCAAGAGAGGGGTGTGTCACCTTTGCTGTAAGCAGATTGGAGCATTGCTAATCCAGTGTCCCATAGCTAAGCAAAGCTGCAGGAAAGGGGTATGTTGAACTGGTTATAGCTTTGCTTAGCTGAGAGCACACAAGGTAACGGAGTATGCATGTGAACGGAGATTAAAATGTGCTTAAACTCGGTAAATGGGTTTGTGCGGCACGCACTGGAGCTGAAACGGGAAGGATATAGGAAAAGAATAAGGAAATGCTGCAGCAAGGAAATTGGAGTACAAATGACTAATTAACACCTAGGAACCTACAGTGGGCCATTGACAACAGCTAAAAAGGCTGCAAGCAGCTACCTGGAGAGCAGGAAAGGGGAGGGGCTGTACTGCAAAGAAAACAGTATAGTGTCACAGTATAACAAAGCAGATTTGCATTACATAAGCTACAAGACATATTTTGCAACACATGACTGGGTAGGGAAAGTACAAAACGAGAAAGACGGCAGGTGGAGGCATGCCAATAATGGGAGGGGATCCTGGTACAAATGTGAATAAAAGGGCAACAGATTAATCAAGGCAGGCAAGCATACCTCCACACTAAAGGCCCCACACTTGCAGTACTCACTGTAAAACTCATAATTAAGATATCCTGCAGCTGGAATTGCTCATACACTTCCAATGACATCAGCAGCATACATAGCACAATAGTATAAAGTGTGAAAGCACCTCACACACACTTGTGTATTCCCATACAGTCTGCACAATTGGTGTATACAGATGTGGAACTTTTAATATGTACATGTTAGGGGCTGCCATAGCTTTGATCCTCCAGCATGTGTTGGAGACTGAAGGTGGTGTGGAGGATGATGCTCACAACCACCCCAGGCACTAGATGAGAAGAGTGTTCAGACCCAGGGTAACCTACCAGGGGCTACATGATCTGGAGATAGTAGAAAATTACAGGGTGGACAGGGACACCCTACAGCAACTTGTGGAGCTGTGCCAGCCATGCCTCAGTGCCAGAACAAACAGAGGGGAACCCATCCCAGTGGATATGAAGGTATGTTTAAGCCTGAGAATACTAACTACAGGTACCTTTCAAAGGCCAACTGGGAATATCATGGGGATCTCACAGGCATCAGCATCCAGGGTACTTCACCAGTTCCTGGATGCCATGTTACCACATGCCAATTAGCACATATATTCCCATGAATGCAGGAGGAGTTGGTCAGCAATATGTGTCTCTTCCATTGTGTGGCAGAATACTCGGAGGTACTGGGTGCAATAGACTGCATGGACATGCACATCAAGTCACCATCCAGTGAGCACGGTAGGCACTACATAAACCACAAGGGATACACCTCCATCAACTGCCAGGTCATGTGCAATGCCCAGGACATTATCATGGATGAGTGTGCTGGCAGCCCAGGAAGCTATCACGACTCCCACATCTGGCATGCCTCACATCTGTATCAGGTATTTGCCAGGGGGGACATCCCATATGGCCACTTGGTGGGGAATGCTGGCTATGCACTGGAACCATGCATGATGACTCCCATCAGAAATGCACACACACCCATGCAAGAACACCATAATGAGGCTCACGCATAAACCAGAATCATCATAGAGCGTGTGTTTCGGATGCTTAAATCACGGTTCCATTGCTTGGACATATCTGGTAGAGCCTTGCAGTACTCTCCAGGCATGTGTGCCCACATCTTCATAGTATGTGCCATGCTACACAATATGATCCTGCCGAAACAGCTGCAGCAGGGACAGAATGGTGAAGGCCCTCACAGCCCACCACCATTGCCAAGGGCCCCATAGGCACAGAGGTACTCAGACCATGAACACCCTGAGCCAGCCCCAGTAGGCAGACGGAGGTGTGCCCAGTATGCCCATGCCTTGGCAAGGAGGGAATGTATAGCACACGCACTGACAGTGTAGGCACCTGGGCACTGACACCTTTCATCACCTGCATATACAGTAAAAATGGATGGCACACACACACACAAGACTACCTGTAAATTGTCATGTATAGGCAGTCTATTGTGTGCATCCAACATAGACAACCCTCAACTATTGCACACACAACTGCTATTAGCACAAGGTAAGTCAACACCTGAACAGTAAATTATGCTATCAGCATGTGCTGATACTGTATGTATAGATTCATAGGTTCATAGGTAGGTACTTGGCTAACTGCCTGAGGACATTCATAAGCCTAACCAAAATGTGTCAGCTTTTTCCACCCCATCGATTAATTGACTGTCCCTCTGTGGAGCAGAGCCAATGGCAGGATCCCTGGGGTGTATCTACTGTTCCCCATCCACTCTTCAAGGTTTCTCATGAGGAGTGTTAGTAAGGGGCTCTGTATAAAGTAATTAGGAATGTAGTTTCAAAGCATGGGGAGTTTCTGTGACAGGAATCTGTCCCACCAGCATCTTCTAGTTATTGTTGTGGCAAGGTTTAGCTCACTACAGTGTGTGGCTCACTGTGACATGGATTCCCATAGGTGGAGCATATCCATTAAGCCTGAGTTGGACATGGCTTTGTTGGCCAGCAGAGATCATCTCTGAGTAAACAAGATGCCACTGAGTAAAGCAGGAGTTTATTCAGTCTGGCTGCATAAGACATATGTTTGAGGCCAGTAATCCTCTTGGTGAAGTATGTTTGTGGACCTTCCAACTGTCGGAAGTGCATTCTGAGGTACATCCCAAATGGGTTATTATACTCTATGATGGGACTGATGAGTGATGAGTAAAGAGGCACTATAACCTCAGTATGTCTAGATGTAAACCCTTTAGTAACTGGATGGCCTACATAGAAGGATGTTCTAATTACTCTGGAGATATGATTGTCAAAGGAGAGATCACTATCTACCTTAGTCCACAGATGTCCTATTACCTCATCTGTATTAAAGTGGCTGCCACTTACGTGTTAATATGTGGGTGTTTAGTTTTCCAAAATGGAATGACCATGCAGTTTTGGCACTTAGCTGTAGTCCATGACATTGACACCTTGTGCCAGTCTCTGTGAGGCCCCTTGAAGGATGTCTGTGTCAGCTGGACTTACCATGTGGGTTCTGTGTGTAAGCCTGTTGGCAACCCATCCTGTGATGTATGGGTTTATGTACAGGCTGGTGAGGTTATCAATAATACCTGAGTGGGGAATAGTGTCAAAAGCCTTGGCAAGGTCCAGGTAGTAAGTGTGAACCACCTCTCCCCTCATCTAATGTCTTGGTGACTGTCTGTAAGATGTCAAACAGGTTCAGTAGGCATGATCTGCACTCAACCAAGCTGACCTGGGTTGGGTCAAGTGTTTGGAGGTTACCAATGTCGTTGTCAATGAGTGCCAAGAGGATGCACTCCATAGCTTTGCAGACCATGTTAGTCAGGCTTATAGTGTGGTAGTTACCATGGTCAGTTGTATTTCCACCTTGGTGGAGTGGAATAACCATTGCTATGCACTATTGTATGGGCATGTAGCCTGTGTAGAGACTGAGGTTGAAAAGCTTAATTAGGTGGGGGCTTAGTTTGTCCTGTAGTGTTTGCAACATGCAGTCTGGGACACCATCTGCCTCTATTGATGCTGTGTTTTGCCATCTGAGAGGGCCATTTCCACCTGTGTGTTTCTGATGTCTGGGATACTATACTTTCCGGGTATTGTTGTGGGCTCTTTAGGGGGTAAAGTTTGCACTGACTGCATCTGCAAGGATGTTGGCGATAGCAGTAGGGTCAGTATATTTTGTGCTATATTGCACTGGCACAGTGCAAATCTGTGTGTTACCACTTAGATCCTTGACATAGCCAAAGAAGGCTTTGTGGTTATCTTTCGAATCCCTGCCTATTTTCCTGTTGATGTTAGCCTTGGATGATTTCATGAGGGACCTCTGTTTCTTACTAATACTGGTCATGGATGTCTGCCCTTCTTGGGTGTTGCTGTTTTTCTGGACTACTGTCCTACTTTTGTTGTATAGCCTGTGTATTGCAGGGGTCCACCAGACTGGTGTCCTTGTCTAGGAGGAGCGAGTCTTGGTTTACCAGTAATGGCATGATCCATATATCCTTGTAGGTGCTTATAGAGTGCATTTGTAAATCTTTCTGTATCTTGAGCAGTGTTTTCCCTCAGCATGGGGGCTGTGAAACCTCCCACCTCTGTCTTTAGTAGTGTGAATGTAGCTGTAGGAAAGGTATTCACTGTGGTTTCCTTGGGTGGGGGAGATGGTTGGGTGTGGAAATCATCAGTGAAAAGTCCATGGTCAGATCTAACCAGTGACTGGTTTACCTCTACTGTGGTGCACCTGTTGCCCATGTTGGTGATTACCACTTCTAGTATGTTTCCACCTCTCATTAGGGAGTTTACCATCTGACACAGGGCATATGAGGTGATAAATTCCAGGAAGCGCTGGGCCTGGAAGTGAGTACTTGAGTACATTTCCCAGTTAATGGTAGGGTAGTTGACATCGACCAATACCAGGGTGTTCGGTAGGACTGTCATGTTTTCCACTGTCTCCGGGTAGCAGGACTGGTGGTCCTGGGTCATGGAGGGTGATCTGTAGCAGGCCACAGTTTGCATTGCAGTTGTGGCTGATGTTAGCTGCACATGGATGATCTCAGAGGTATCATGTTGCCCCACTAACCTGGAGGTGTAGGTATCCCTGATAAATATGGATACACCCTCTCCATGTCTGTGTCAGTCCATGTTCTGTGGCCGAAATGTGTGATATGGGTTGTAGTCTGGTAGTGCTGGTGTGCTCTCAGGAGCCTTAAAACACATTTCAGTTACTGCACAGATGTCAACGTTGTCCATACGGAGGAGTGCTGTGGGTGCATGCATGTTGTGATTACAACCCCTGGCATTGAGTAGCATAACCCTCAATGATTCCGCTATTGCGCTGTTTACGGAGGTGGGAATCACCTTTGAGACTTGCCTAAAAAGGGTACCATGGGGGCGCCAATAGCCTTGGTCAGTATACCAAAGCCTAAGGATGACACATGCAAGCCAGTATGGTATTGTTGCATGCATGTTACCCATTTGTGCTTGTTTCTCATATTTCCTCTAGGTAACCTACTGGTAAGCAATAGAAAGCCTTAAGCATATACAAGTCTTCTAGCTTCCAAGATAGGCTTTTGGAGTGATTAAGTATCAGTGTTCTGTATTTTATTGCTGTACTTAACTGTTTTCTGACTACATGGTGAGTTTTCACTGTATATTGTGATGTGAAAGCTCTGTTTATTCACATATTATGTCTGTGACGGCCTGGACTTTAGAGGTTCACAGATAGGTAGTAGGCTATTTGCCCAAGAGCATTTAGAAGCATAGCTATAGTGTGTTGGCTCCACACCATTGATAAAGTAACTGAGCCTCTATCAAGCATAGCCAATGAAGTGATTCCAGGCAGAGTTGTCGGAAGCTGTTGAGGACTGGGGTGGCGGAAGGTGATAGGGGGCACTTAGTGATCACTAAGAGGGCATGTTAACGTGAAACATCAACACCATTCAATTTCCCCAACAGGTCTTGTAGCTATAAAACTGGAGGGGCTCCCCACCCCCTGGCTGTATAATTCTGGGACACATGATCCCAGGGGCGTATATTATGTTACCCATTCACACATCAAGGTTTCTCATGAAGTGTGTCAGTGAGGGGCTATGCCTAATGCAGTTAGGAATTTAATTTATAGTGTCTCATTTTATTTGTTATGTTTTTATTTCAAGAGTAAGTGAAGCTCAGTGGGTTTGGGTGCCTCCACCCTTTGTTTAGCCTAGCTTAAACAAAGAAATCATCTAAATAGGAAATAGGCAGAAGCATTGTTAATGTCGATAGTGTAATGGTTACAGCATTTGCATAGTATCTGTGCATTCCTGGTTCAAATCCCAAAAAAGTCAGAGATGTTTTTCATGTTAAAAAGTATACCTTAACCACAACTTGCATATCTAGGTAGTATTCTTCAGAATAATTAACATATGAAACACTCATAAAGACCCATGTGTGCTGGAGGGTAAAGTCAACAGAGAATGTAATGTTATGTAAACACATAGTGTGACGTTACTTCACTGAAATGTATATATCCTGAGTAGTTCGCAGATGTGGCTGTGCATGCGCGCACTGGTTATAAATTGTAAAGTTTGTTTAACTGCTGCTTTAATGTTGCACAAACACTTTTAAACATGCTTACAACCACTTAAATGAGCCTTATTCTGGAGGAAAACACATTTTTAAAGCATCACAGCTGTTGAACCCTGGACCATGCACACAATACTCATGGGACTTGCCACTAAGCCATCTGAGCTGTATACATGTTTCATGGTCTTTAGACTACACCTTATACTATAGGTATTCCACAGTACTGACCACATATGGGACAGTCATGTTGTGTACATATGTACAGTACATTGTAATGTACTGTAGTTTGTGAATCAACATATACAAGTCTACATATGTATAACTGTTACAAATTAATATTAAATATATATATATATATATATATATATATATATATATATATATATATATATATATATATATGTATATATATGTCAGTGATGTCTGCACATAGATAGAAATATATATATATATATATATATATATATATATATATATATATATATATATATATATATATACACACACACACACTTTGTGACACAGAAGCAATCCAAAGGAATTGAAGTGTACACAAAACACATGCAGCTCTGCTATTATAACTATTAATATTAACTTAATTCACCAGAGAAGAGATGGTTGTTGTGTATGTGGAGATTGGGGTGGGGAGAGGAATGATGGTCAATGAAATTATGCATCAAGGAGAGCCTGGGTTTGGATGTTCAATAAGTGAACTGGAGGGGTATACATGGAGTATGGGGACAATATAAAAAAGAAACAAAACAAGAACCATTCTCATCCATAATACACCCTGTCAGGTCACATTACAACACTTAATTCCACAAACATATGAACATTAACATGTATCATACATATGTACACCAACTGACTGTCACATTTGTTTTCAGTAGTGAGGAATGCCCGTAATAAAATGTGTATTCTAAACATCATAACATTTGCACATATCTCAGATGCCTTAGTGGTAAAGTCAGTGACTGTGGTGTTCATGGTCCTGCGTTCATGATCTGCAAGGGCTGTTAATTTATTTTGAGGGCCAGAATAAGGGCTGTTGAATGCAGGTTGATTAAAGCATTTTAAGCAGATGTAAGCGGTTTTGCATGACGGAAAAGCGGCACTTAAACATGGATAAATGGATAAGCGCTTCACAGGTTTAACCTTTGCTTAACATCATGCAGACCACGGGCAAACCCACTTACAACCTCTTAAATGTGTGTTAATCACACTTTCCCTACCCGTGCCTGTTCTGAGAGGTAAAGTAATAACCACTTCCAGGATTAGAACCCGCAACCATGTACACCATCCTCAGAGTAACCTACTACTAAGCTACCTGAGATGTACCTATGCCACTTATGTATTCAGACAGGTTAAAACACAAAATGGAGGATTGTGTGGAAATAGGACAAATAGCCATGTACCCAATGAAAGGTGTATGCTATATATATATATATATATATATATAGAGAGAGAGAGAGAGAGAGATACATAGCTACATTTTATTTATTTTTATTTTTATTTTACATTTGTTGACCAGGATAATCCGACTGGATGCATGTCCATTTTCAGCGGAGGCCCGGGGAGAAACGCTCCAAGGGTAAGCAGATACAGCATTACATAATACCAGCATTACATATTACAAACAGACTATTTACAGAGAATACATAAGTAAGCAAGTTAAACAAGTTCCACAGGTTACAGTTAATCCTGAGCACAAGTCAGGATTAAATTAAATTACATAGTAAACTGGTTAACAGATTTTTACACATTCTAGAGAGAGTTAGTCAGGCTTGATACATTCGAAAAAGTCTCCGGCACAATAAAGGTTATCCTTCTATTGGTAAAGCAGGCAGGCCACTCGATAGGTACCAAATACTTTAATCCAGAAAATCACTTCATTAGACAAAAACAAAGTCCATACACAGTAGCCTGGATCGATTAAGCGCTTTCGTCTCCTTACAACGGAGACTTCATCAGAATAATTTATCTAACTCAAATGTGCTTTTTATACACTCACCATGTTCATTAATTAACAATCAAAATACTAAACGCTAATCAGCCTTAAAGCCATAGCCCTTCTAAAAAATGTTGTTAATAGATGGAATTCATTTAAAAGGTAGTGTTCATTTAAAAGACACACTTAATATAGAATGTTAATTCCTAACGAAGCACATTAACCTTCCTGTAAAATCAAAAACGAGACCAAAATACAAAAATACAAAAACAAAAACAAAAGCAAACAGCATATATATCAGTCACAGGCTGAGTTTTTTTTTTTTTTTTTTTAAAAAGTTTACATTAAGGTACAAGTACAAAGTCTCACACTGCTTTAACCTAATAGGTCTGAGTTCCTATACATTCCTAAACAAACTCATAAATAACCTATAGCTGGGAACTTATAAGGGACCTATGAACTATAATTTCCAATCATCTAAATCAGGGGGACCTAAAACTCTTGTGTGCAAAAAGAAAGGAAAGAGGGTATCCGATACAGCTTGTCTCCTCAGTGAAGGAATATGTGGTTTTAGGAAGAAATACAAGAAAATATATTCCACTTTTAAATTCAAAAACTGAGGTTACTGAAAATTATACTGAAAATTATGTTGAAAATGGTAATACCATGATGGTTGAAGAAATCAAGTATACCCCATATTTAAATACAACCTATTTTTACGGTACAGGGTGGTTTAGAAGAAGTATGAATGAAATCTGGGACATGTTTAAACATGTGGCCACTAGCACCGAGGTTTTTAAGAATAGCTTGAAATTTAGTTTTAGAAGAAATTTTAACATTAAGAATATAGTGGAAAGAAAAGGGGCTTATACAGATGGGGCCAGTAGGAAACACGGAACTTTTAAGTGTGGGAGGTGTGTCCAATGTTCATACATCCACGAGAGCAAAGAAGTTAATATATCCAGTATTCCCCTCAAGTTAACATCGAAGCATTTCAGTAGTTGTTACACAAAAGGAGTAGTGTATTTAGTGTTCTGTAAAGAATGTGAAAGCTACTACGTTGGAAAAACGGAAAGAAAACTAAAAAACAGAATTTATGAACACATTAGAGATATTAACAGACATAATGAGAATAATGCTTTATACAGGCATGTGATGAAATGTGAAAAAGCTGACTTTAAATTCTGGGTTCTTGAGGTGGTAGGACCCTTAGAGAGAGGAGGTGACTGGGAAACTAAGGTAGAATACAGAGAAATGATTTGGCAGCTAAAATTGAATGCATGTTGTGACAAAGGTTTAAATGACCACATTTCTATAACTCCAGCACTTAAGCTATTGGCCGCAGATCCCAAAATCACAAAATAAAACAACATAACACAATAATATTAACAACATAATAAAACCAAGTGAACTGCATAAATATTATAAATAAGTCCATTTTTTCTGGTATTTTTTATCCATGTAGTATTTTAACATTGGTATGTATATATTTATATATTTACACAGTGATATATTTATTATATATTTATGTATTTGTGGTTATGTTTTTATATATTTATATATTTACATATTTATAATTATTTATTTATATAATTTATATATATTTAATATTTATTAATACTAATATATTTATGTATTTAATTATATAAATATTGTTCAAGCATTCATAACTATGAGCATTATGTATTGTTTACATTTATATGCTTAATCAATTGATGGCTCGGTAGTTCCGTTGAATATGATGATATTAATATTGAATATAATAGGTTCCATTTTAACTGATTTTTGCACACAAGAGTTTTAGGTCCCCCAGATTTAGATGATTGGAAATTATAGTTCATGGGTCCCTTATAAGTTCCCAGCTATAGGTTATTTATGAGTTTGTTTAGGAATGTATAGGAACTCAGACCAATTAGGTTAAAGCATTGTGAGACTTTGTACTTGTACCTTAATGTAAACTTTTTTAAAAAAAAAAAAAAAAAAAAAACTCAGCCTGTGACTGATATATATGCTGTTTGCTTTTGTTTTTGTTTTTGTATTTTTGTATTTTGGTCTCGTTTTTGATTTTACAGGAAGGTTAATGTGCTTCGTTAGGAATTAACATTCTATATTAAGTGTGTCTTTTAAATGAACACTACCTTTTAAATGAATTCCATCTATTAACAACATTTTTTAGAAGGGCTATGGCTTTAAGGCTGATTAGCGTTTAGTATTTTGATTGTTAATTAATGAACATGGTGAGTGTATAAAAAGCACATTTGAGTTAGATAAATTATTCTGATGAAGTCTCCGTTGTAAGGAGACGAAAGCGCTTAATCGATTCAGGCTACTGTGTATGGACTTTGTTTTTGTCTAATGAAGTGATTTTCTGGATTAAAGTATTTGGTACCTATCGAGTGGCCTGCCTGCTTTACCAATAGAAGGATAACCTTTATTGTGCCGGATACTTTTTCGTTTGTATCTGTTGGTGTTTTGCTTTTGGTTTACAGGCTTGATACATTGACATAGCCAGTTAAGTGACAAATGTTGTTTGAGTCTAGTTTTAAATTGACCTAAGGTGGAAAGTAAGGTAATATCAGCTGGAAGAGAGTTCCAGGATCTACTTACAGAGTTTGCAAAGAGAGAATCACCGGCTGTGTTATTAATTTTGCTAGTCTGAATTAGTAGTTTGTTGGAGGATCGAAGCGGTCTAGGATTGTTATAGGGGGTGATAATATTTTTAAGTGCAGGAATATTGTCCGGATTATAGAGGATTTTATAGGCCATAATCAGTTGGTTATACTGGATTAGGCTGGGTAGTTCAAGCCAACCAAGCTGATTTAGACTGATGCAATGATGTGTCCTAAAAGGCAGCCCAGTGGCAAACCTGGCAATGTGGTTGTAGCAAATTGAGAGTTTAAGGACAGTCTTGTTCAAATTCGAGAGTAGAGGGGATGCATACAGAAGTGTTGAAAGAAGGTGAGAGCGAGCTATGGCAATTTTAGCTGGAGGGGTTAGGAAGGCTTTTATTCTGTAAAGTGACCCTAGTTTTTTACTGATGGTTTTGATAGTTTGGTTAACATGTAGGTCAAATTTGAGATTATTGTCTATGAAGACATCTAATAGTTTTGTAGATGGGTCAGGGGAGATTATTGTGCCATCATTTGATTTTATGGTAAAGGTGACAGTGGTAGACCTACATGTTGGTGAAAATAACCGCATTTTAGTTTTTTGGGGATTTAGGATCAGACGATGTTCAGAAAGCCAGTTTTCTATTGTATTAAAGGTGGTCTGGGTAGCTGACCATAAATCTACTGAAGATGTGGCTGAGCAAATCAGAGTAGAGTTATCAGCATATTGGATACAACTGACTTTTGGGATGACAGTATAAAGGTCGTTAATGAAGATGGAGAACAGCAAGGGCCCTAGCATAGAGCCTTGTGGTACTCCGAGGGTGTTAGGTAGAAGGTTAGCGAGTTTGTTCTGCCAGAGGACAGCCTGCTGTCGACCATTCAGGTAGGATTGAAACCATTGGAGGGCTCCAGTATCTAGACAGAATGTTTGCAGGGTGTGGATTAAAAGTTGGTGATCAACCATATCAAATGCCTTGGAAAGATCCAAAAAGAGGGCTGAGGATATATAATTATTGTTGTGATTATGGTTTATGGTGTTAGTAAAGGCTAGGAGGGCTGAAGTAGTGCTGTGATGAGGACGGAAGCCATGCTGAGTGTCTGCCATAAGGCAATTTTGGATTAGGTGGTGCATGAGTTGTCTATGAATACATTTTTCCATAATCTTTGCAAGTGGAGAGAGTATAGCTATTGGCCTATAATTGAAGAATTCAATAGAGCTGCCTCCTTTGTGAAGTGGGATTACATAGGATATTTTCCAGATGGTGGGAATTTTAGCTTCTACTATGGTTCGATTGATTAGTATTGAGATGGGGTAAGCAATAGCATCAGCTAATTTTTGTAGGTACTCGGCAGGGAGTTGATCAGCAGAAAGTGTAGTGGAATTTAATTTTTTGATCAAGGTACGGATAAGTGAAGTGGCAACTGGTTGGAAGCTGAATGCAAGTAGGTTTCTAGGGGTGCTACTTTCAGGACCAGGGGAGCTAGGAGGTAGTTAGCTAGCTAGGGCTTGAATTGTCTCAGTAAAGAATTGGTTAAAACTATCAGAAACATCTTCAGGAGTTTTATCAATAGTAGTAGCAGGGATTGGGGTTGAAGTTTGTCCAGGATGTAGTAGATTATTTAAACCTGCCCAAAACTTCTGAGGGTTATTTTGATTTACTGTCTGTAAATTACAGTAGTATTGTTTTTTGTCTTGTAAAATTGATTTTTTGGTTTCGTTCCTGGATTGCCTGTATTTAATGTGATCTTGAGGGTCTTTAGAAGAACGCCATAAAGCCCATGCTTTGTTTCTAAGGGTAATTTTGAGTTTAGACTCTATAGAAAGCCATGGCGCAGTTTTTGCCTTGGTTCTCTTTGAACGAACAGGTGCATGCAAATCAAGGAGCACAAGGAATTTGTTGTTAAAGTATGCTACTGCTTCCTCTAAGGAGAGGTGTTTTAGAATAGACCAATTACATGAGTTTAGTTCTTGTTGGAATTTGGCAGGGTCAAAGTTTTTATTGTTTCTAACCTTTCTGAGTAAGGGTTGTTGGGAATTAATGGTTTTGTGCTTAATTACATATGTGAGAAGGTGATCGCTTAGGCCGTTAAGGAGAGTACCAGAGGTGTACAGTTGGGGGTGACTGTTTATGAGTACCCAGTCAAGTATACTTATTTTTTGGTTGGGTTTACCTATCCTGGTAGGGGTGGATATGATTTGTGTAAATGCATGCAGGTTAATATGGGTGGTTGGGGATTCTAAGGAACAGATGCCCCAGTCTATGTTAAAGTCTTCAAGTAGTAGGGTTTCTTGGGCGTAGTGACATGATAACCAGTGCAGGATATCTTCAAATGTAGATATATTGTTACCTGGGGGAATGTACATACAGATGATATTAATGCATTTATTTTTATTAAGTTGCAATTTGGTGGCAAGAATCTCAGAGTTATTAATCTGAGAAGGTTGCATTACATCTATGGTGACATTCAACTCAGATTTATAGAGTACAGCTACCCCACCCCCCTTCCTCGAAGCACGATCCAGCCTGTGTATGTTGTACCCAGGTGGTAACACTTCATTGTCTTTAGTGTTAGGTTTTAACCAGGTTTCAGATAAACAGAGAATCTCAGGGGAGTGGACATCCATAAGTGCATGCAATTCATGTAACTTGTTATTAATGCTTCTAATATTGAGATGACAGACTAGGAGAGAGTTAGTTGGCCTATTAATTGTAGGTTTGTAGCTTAGATTACAAGTAGAGGGGTATGTGTATCTGAAGTGAGTGGGCCAGGGTTGGGGTGAATATCACCACCAAGTATTAGGTTGAGTCTATACTTGGTGATGAACTTCAGGAATTTGTTTATTAGTTTGTGGTAGTGTTTGGATCTAGAGCTAATGTGCCTGGGGTTGAGATGTTGATAGACTGAACAAGATGTTGGATAGGATCTGGTACTGCAAGTATGGTTGAAGGTGGAAGGATTTACAGCTGGGGTGATAGTACGGCCTTTGGGACCTGAAATCCCGTAAGAAACTAGTTTTCATACAAGGTAAGGAGGTATGGTGTGAACAAGAGGTGTGTGAACAAGAGGGGTAGTAAAGAGGAGTATATCATTATATGTGATTCAGCTAGTGAGTGAAGGAACTGTTTTACCTGGTGATGCAACACCAGAAGATAGAGTGGTGAGGTAAAGGTACTGGAAGGGGGATGGGAGAATGCCAGATGAAAGCTAATAGGTGCTATTAAATGTAGGTAGTAGAATAGGGGTGGGTGGAATTATCCCAGATGAAAGCAGATAGGATCTAGAAAGTGGGGGAGTGGCTATAGTACTATAAATTTAGAGGTACTGGGGGTGGTGGTGGGATGGAATTGGGAGCAGGGAGTGGAGTGAAGAGATCCTGAGCATAGCGAGGGCAAACGTAGCGGGGCTATTGCAGTTTACAAGGTTTCCTAAGGTGTCCTAAAGCTATAAGGTAAGTATTACAGCTCTAATGTAAGAGTCAATTTACTTCAGTTACAGGGGAAGGAGGCAACCACTCAAGTAGAAACAAAGAGCCCTATGGCTGACCAATATGGTGACCTGCTTAATTACAAAGCACTGTAAGTGAAAGCTTTACATGTCGATATATAGAGATATACATATATATGTAGATATATAGATCTATGGAGGTACATATAAATGTATGCAATAATATATATTCTATATTATATATCGATATCTCTCTCTCTCTCTCTCTCTCTCTATATATATATATATATATATATATATATATATATATATATATATACACACACACACACACACACACACACACACACACACACACACACACACACACACACACACATATATAGATATATATATATATATAGAGAGAGAGAGACAAGGTAAACTCCTCATACACCATAAGAGATGATATATATGGGCTTGGAATTCATCATTTCTTTTCCAGCCATTGTCAGTGTCAGGGTTGGTCCAACAAGTATGTGCTATAACAGGGGATAGTATATGTTGATATATTGTAACAGTAGACATATGTATTATTAGTGAGATGAACATGTCAAAGGTGGGCTTACTGTGCAAATATGATTTGCATTGTGGGATATTGTGCCAATAACTATGTAATGTACAGTATTTTAGACAGATCTGTATTCCATTTTACATAGCGTTTCTGTTATGTTATGCAAACATTAGTTATTGGTGATTACAATACTCAATAACAGGATTTGTATTCATCTGACAGTTTAGCAGCATGAAAGCAAAGAAAATTGGAAGAGCTAGGTAACTATCCATGCACATAAGACGTAATATCTACCTCACTAGTATCATTTGCAAGCAATTACAGCTGTGCATGTGTACATGTTATGCAAATGTGTAGTGACCCTTGTTACAGGGCTGGCCCAAATGGCTATGTGCACACCTATATAGAGTGGATATTGAGAGTAGAAACACACTGGTTGAACTTTCAGGTTTGTGCAGCCTAACCTCTCATTGCCAACCTAACAGCCGCTTGCAAATACTGTACGTAAGGTTGTGCACAGTACTGGTAATGAAACAGGTTGCATATCATCTTTAACGCCAGTGTAACATCTGCAGTAGGAGTGTAAGATGTAGGAGACTGCTGCCCATGTGTAATAGCTGCTTCATAGGTGATGGCTTACACATCTGATTATATCCTGATCATGTTGATAGTGGCAGCAGAGTCTATTGATACTTTACTCTGTTTGTGGAGTGGGTGTTCATGCCCAACAGAGCTCATGGTTCTGGTGGATATGTGAGTATATACCCAGAAAAGGATACATTCCTGTTGACACTTGCATCATCTATAATCAACTATCAGGATGTGATGTGCTCCTCAGAGGAGGATTGCTGTTAAAGGTAGCTATGTTTCTGTAACAGCCAGTGTTGTCATATCCATAACACAAATATTTACTTGTGAGCATCACTTTCTAAAACGTATTCATAAGCAATATGTAAACTAAATACAGTACTTGGTACTTGTAGTACTGAATGCTCATACAGGCATGTCCACTAGTCAGCTACTGGTGTTTACTAATGTCAGCTTTGTGTATGTGGCCATCCTGGGGGAATGTAATCTATATGCCATGTACACTGCCAAACCCACCTAACACCACACTCCACACAATTTCTGGGATGCAGCTACAGGGGTAAGCTGGAAGGTAGTCCAGTCTACAGCCATGACTGGACTGGACAATCACGAGGTGTAGGTTAACACATACATCATCACAACCAACAGATACCCTTACCAGAACACAGTAAGGACACCCACACATACTATCAGAAATCACACACATTCACAGAGGCTTCTAAGTATCTGGCCAAGCAAGTGACCTCCCAAGCTGGAATAGACAGACAACAAAATACACAAACTGTATGACATAGTTTGCATAATTGTGCCACACCTAAGAACACGTGGCCGGAAACATACCCAACAGTACTAATTTGTGAATGCAAACTCTAGCACTATGTTACACACCAAGCTATACTAGGGCAACATACTGTCAGCTGCCTGTCTTCCATGATTAGCCACATACCCATACACTCAGACCACCTTTTGAACTATACACATGGCCCTGACATATTCCATGTTGTTGTACAGGACCTGTGATGCAGTAGCCTGGACTGCATGGAAACACACATGTAGGAACTGTCAGGTCTTGTAGCTCATGCAGGTATGTCCCAAGGCCTGGGTAGCATTCTGCCATTGGCCAGAATCATACTGCAGTACAGAGACAAAAGAATTGTATTCCACAATTGTCTAATGTACTGGTGCAATTCAAAGGGTATCCAGTATCTCACTGCCTGGGATAACATGGTTGACAGACCATGATACTTTGCCAGACAGGGCCTGCACCTGTCACCCCTGGGAATCTGGATACTGGCTAGGGTTCATGCATCCCCTATAGTGCCTTCATCATGCAAAGTTCAAGTGAAAGTCCACTGTGGTTACAGGGACAGCCAAGCAATAAACTGTGGGTCTCGCAACTCAATGATACATTTCAGAAACTCAATATGGACTCACTCATGTCAATCCTTAACATGGAGAACATATCTGTGCAGTGACTGAGATATGGTTCAATGCTCTGGAGAGCACACCTGCATGACCATGTTATAACACATACCTCACCTCTTGGCCATTATCCTTTATTGAAATACACGGGCTACGGGTGTGTCCATATTCCTGAAGGATATGTACACCCCCACGCTAGTTGCACATGCATAACTTCAGATGCATTATGCCAAGCAACTACCTTTGTGCCAAAGTGGAATTCATATTGCACCTTGCGACAGATCACCTACCATGCCTCAGAATTCCCAACTGTCATATTGTGCTGTAATGGGGAATATTAGGTTTGAGATAGAAAACCATAATAATGGCTACTCTCAACTATTCCATTATGAACTGGAAGACTCCTCATGTACCAACACCTGCGCTCAATGCATGTTGGATTTCATCAACCCCAATGACCTGGATCACCATAGTCACACAAACAGGGCTAACAGTATGCTATACATAGTCTCCAAAGCCAATGCTATGCTTCTTAAGAGTGAAGTGGTGACTGTCATGGCATCCATGCAGATGGACAATGCATGTGCAAATGCTGAATCCTATGCAAATGAACTTTAAGCACTCACATAAGTGCAGTGATTGTGCCATTGAAACAGAACCAAGATTCAACCAAACACAAACAAGAAGGCAAACTGGTGGTACCCTGCCTTACACTGTACCACATAAGGTAGTCACTGTTGCAAGAGTGAACACACATGAGTGGAGGTGATCCCTGGTCAGTCTCAGTAAGATGCAGATACACCATATAAAACCACACAAAGCTACTGTGAAAGTAATCAGCCACATAATATGAGGCCAGCCACAGAGCATTCTATAGCTGTGTCATGAATTGTAATGGCAACAACAAGACCTGCCGTGCTTCACAGCACTATGGCATGGGAAGTACTGCACCTACAGAAACAGCACCTGTTCATCCAGATAGGGTCTTAGAGAACCTAAACCCACTCCCACCCCCCCAACAGGTACACATATTTATATATCCATATACACTACAGAGCCCCTGTAATAACAACTATGCAGGAACAAGCTGCACTGTCTAAAGCCATACATACAGCTTTCATGGGACCTGTCAACATCCCAGGGTGTATCCTACAGAAATGTCAGAACAATTTGCTCTCCACATACACATCATGTTCAATCATAGCTTCAAGTCAGGCTGTGTACACACTGAATGGTGCACAGCAACAGTTATCACACCCCACAAAGGGGGAGACACCACTGATAGTGGGAAATAGTGCACTACTACCCTGCTGAGTGTGGTCTGTAAGGCCATGAACCGTGACCATCTTATTTGATGTAGTCAGTACAGATGTAGATGACAGTAAGGTTGATTCACACAGCATATCATGACCTTGCCAGGTCTTAGGACACCATCACCCATTATGTGTTCCAGCTACACTCAGTAAACTAGGTGTATATTCCTATGTCACAGGAGTGGTTGACAACTGGACTGATGGCAGAACCAACACTACAGAAGGTGTCTGACTAATACACGCACATCAAACCAGTTCCAGCTACAGTAATACAGGTTTAATTCCTGGTACTCTCCCTCTTTGTTATCTATACCAGACAGACTAACACAGAAGGTGTCTGCCTATTAATGTTTGCAAATGACTATGAACTAGGAGCAATAGTTGACTCAATGTGTGCTGCTGTCAACATACAGAAGGGCCTTTGTGGGTCGATGTGTGGTGTGTGACGTATGGCCACAATCTGACAGCTAAGTATTGCATTGTTATCCCCTATGTTAAAAACCCTGTACCCATGAGCTACCACCTAGGCAGTCATCAACATAATGAAAACTGTGTGTGTATGGGATGTAGCTGGACAGAAGTCTTTCCTTTGATAGTTACTTCACCACACCAGTCAGGTAGTCATACGTGGCACTCCTAATCATGACAGGGTGCCATCCATTAATATAGAAATCATTGTTCAGCTATACTCAGCACTCAAGTGACCCATAATAGATCACATAGCTCCTTTAATGCTTATTGGCCATGTTCAGATAGCCTACACTGGCCTTCCCAATCCCTAGCTCCGCTAAGTAGCATGATGCCTACCCTGAATAAAGTCATGTCCCACCCAGAAATGTTGGACATCCTACACTTACACATCCTGATTTCAAATAAACACATACTTCATGGACATCCACCTTTCTAGTACAAGGATCACAACATGCATGACAGATCTCTGTCCCATACACTTTACATACTCCTGCCATACTATGCATCCCTGTCCAGTGAAGCTGCACATTGCCCCTCTTTGTGACATGGTATGATGACCGCAAGGCAATATATCAGTAACCTTGTGGATCAGTTCTGTTGCACTGTTTGAACTGGCCACTGAAACTTACCTGTTTGTTGGCTGCAGCTAGGTAACCTTTCAACCTAGGCTCATAAATGGCCTAGGGCATATAGCCTACTAGTTTACAATGAACATACATGCTATAGTTGATATCCAACACTGCAGATACCATCAGGCTAGCCATTGTCCCATGTGTTTCACATGTGCAACATGGGTAATACATGGCAGGATACTAAACAGCTGTACAGTGACATATAGATGTATATGGCAAAACATATATATGTAAAACTTTCTGTGAGCAAGTCTGCAGGGTCACAGGTCATGTCCCTTAAGGCTGTGTATGACTATATATGTGACTTATACACAGCATTAAGGTCTATTGCATTAATGTGAACACATCCAGGCATGTGCTGATAGGTAAAGACACCAGCACAGGCAAACAGACATGCCCACATCAAGACATCCACATGGAGTATGAGCAATGTCATCACTTGACACGCACATATATAGTGATAACATCAAATCACCAGTAAGTGTCAAATGTGTGTGAGTCAAACATGTCAGTGGTGTTAGTGTCAAAGACATATTTGTAATCTTAATAAATGTGATACATATGTATGTTCACTTCTGTACTTCTCTGTGAATTACTGTGACCTGTCTTCATCATTATGTCTTCCAGGTATGCCGTGTGCCAAGCTGCCACCATACACCCGCTTGGAGGATGAGGTCCTCATCCCATACCTCCTCAACAACCATGTACCAGAGGATGCACAGTAGCGGGATGCCCATTGGGAGGAACTGCACAGTAGGGTAAATGATGTTGGCGGCCACAATCACACCTATCAGCAGGTGCGCCGACACTGCACGGACCTCATAAGATGGGTGAAACAGCATGCTAATGCAATCGCCAGGGAACAAGGTGCAACAGGTGGGGGGGCACTCAACCAGCCCCCACTCACACATACCCAGGAGCTACTGGCCAACCTGGGGACACCTGCAGACCTCCATCCACAAGCTTTAGCTGGTATTGTGGAGGTGGGTGTTTCTCAACCACCGAGCCTGGAGTTGTCTGGTAAGTCACTACTGCACATATAACGCAAATATATTTCATATAGTTACATGCGTTATTCTACAATATGTAATGTAGCATCATATGTAAGGCATGTATACACACATGCCACATACTATAGTCTGCTCCTCTGCATGCACAGATGTGCATACTCCATAGTATAGTCTATTGTACTGGCTTATGTGCTAACATGGACATTGCACCTTGTAGCTATCACACAGGTGTGGATAATTATCTTACTGCACTCCTATTTAGGTACCTCTGGAGTTTCGCAGTGACACCAGCCTCTTGCAGGTGAGATTGTTATTTACCAGGCTTGATAATGCACAGATCATATTAATTGCATGCTATCTGCCATGTGGCCATTTAACACATGTACACATAATGTATGGTGGTCCTGTTAATATACACTGGTCAGACCTGCAATGCATCACAGTGGTTACCCATGTGGAATGACTGAAGACTATATGAAACACCTACACTAAACCTTAAAAACTGTCATTGCCAGATATGTGGACAGCTGTGAATACAATGGTGGAGGTGTGGTTCACTGTAGGGACAGGTACTACAGATCAGCATTACACATGTGGGGAATACAAACAGTACTATATATGTGTGCACACACTCTAAATGTTTTGGAGCTGCAGGTGTGCCGACACTGCACGGACCTCATAAGATGGGTGAAACAGCATGCTAATGCAATCGCCAGGGAACAAGGTGCAACAGGTGGGGGGGCACTCAACCATCCCCCACTCACACATACCGAGGAGCTACTGGCCAACCTGGGGACACCTGCAGACCTCCATCCACAAGCTTTAGCTGGTATTGTGGAGGTGGGTGTTTCTCAATCACCGAGCCTGGAGTTGCTCACAGGATTTACCCTTGTGGATTATACCCTTGCTATGAATGTCACACAATGTCATGTGCTATCTGACATGTCCATGACATTTAGTGGGCTGACTGCAACACTGCTCAACTATCCTGCAAAACATGATATCTCACATCCCAAACATACCACCTTTTGTCTGCATAACCCTGTCCTCAGTGGAGCATATGACATCTATGGGTGTATGTCATATGGGATAACACTGACATGTGACATAGATGCCCATCACAACCATTGGACAAAACATGTGTACACATGACCATGGAGGATAGCCAGAGACATGAAGCAACACACACAGTAGAGGTGACGTACATGTGTGTATACCCTGTTGTACATTGGCTCAACACAATACAACTATGACCTATGTGTAATTGTGATATTGCAGATGTGAAACATTAAACATCATACAGGCCTGTGCACAGCTTGTGTAGGCCTGACATCAAAACCACCACATAACATGTCTTGAACATCTTGAGTGTGTCACAACATGAAAGCATTCACCTATGCAGTATCCAAATACATACATGTGTTGCACAACATACACATATAACCACAGCAGGCCACAGATACAGTACATTCACCTTGCTGGTGTCAGACATCACTGTCATGCTTGCTCCTCATGTGTGTGAGGTACACAGATGGCATGTGGGACATGGAGTACTGCTAAGTTAGCCATGTGCGGGCATAGTTGTCAGGCATCACTAATATGGTTGCAGATGTGCAGGGGTGTCATCTGTATACCCTACAGTGACCTGTGTCACACATTCCACATTAGGGTTTAGTGTGTATACACCTCAGTAATGTGGGTCACAGTCCACATTAGATATGTATTGTATCTGAACACAGTCATGGCTATGCACTGTGTCTGTAACTCACACTGTATAGCAATAGTGAAGCTACATGATGCCCTGCAATGGCTATGCACATCAGCTCATGTGCAGTATGTCACTGCATATTTGTAGGGTGGACTGACAACATTGCGTCAGCTGACGGTCCATGTTAGTATAACACGTCCCTGCATTGGAACACTATTACCTTACTGTACATTTGAAAGGACACCATTGTGTTACACATGTATGCATGTCATTCAACACGTCAGCAGAAGACATGTCATACTACATATGATTGGCAAGGTCATATGCCACACATCAGGCTGGTCTACTGTTAACCTGTGCTGGTCTGTGGCACCATTGCAAAGTAGGGGCAGCCATGTCAAACATGTGTGTACAGCCACATGCACATTGTCTGTAGACTCAGCTCAGGCGTAGGCAGAATAGTGTTGAACAGACATGCACTGCTTTGGGGGAGATATGCAAGCTAGGGCTCAGGCAAATATAGTTTTGACTCCACATACCCTTCTGCATGTGCCCTCCTCACACATAGGGGCAGTGGCCAACACAAAGCATCAGTGGCAGATGTACAAAGGTCAGTGATAGTCTGTTAACATGTGGGGTATGTTGTGCAAAACATGGCAGTGCAGTGCAACGGTGCATAGTGCATGCATTGTGTTGCAGGTATGGGGCATAAGCTACTTACACAAATGGTGCAACACAGGGATGTATGCTAACTACTACTATAAATGTGTAAGGTGCATGCCTTCTGCTATAACACATGCATGCTGTTGTGTACAACTCAGGGATGCATGATAACTACCACTATAATTGTCTAAACTGAATGCCATCTGCCATATCACATGCATGTTGCATGCCACTGGGTGCCATTGCATGTGTCTGTGTGTGTGTGTCTGTCTGTATGTGTGCTGTATAACTTGTAATGTACAGTTCTTGTCTGCCCCTCACATGTGTTGATGTAGGTGTGTTGCCCTCCTGTGGTCCACCTGATGTTAGTGTCCCCACAGACTCCAGCAGTGATGATGACAGTATGACTGAGACACAGGCAGGGTTGTCAGGGGCTGAATCTGTGCCATTGGTTGCCATTCCACCTGTATCTCCCTCATCCCCACACACAGTCCTCCTGCCTACACATACCCCATCACCAGTGGCCATAGAGGAAGGACAGTTGGCGGATGGCAGCATGGAACAGGGAAGTGAGGAGACTATGGAAGGTGTGCCTGCACACCATGATCCCAGCCAACTGACTGGTGATGTCTCACACAGGCATGTGCCCAGTGCTGCTCGTAGGAAGACCACAGGTCAACATGTCCTTGCAAGACAAAGCACATCAGCTAGTGTCACCAGACGCATGTTTCAGGTTGTAATGGAGACACAGGCATGTGCTGAATGGCACAACAGAGAAAGGTCTAAGGCTTCAGAGGGCTGCTGCCCATTCTTTAACTGACAACACCCAGGCAATTGCAAATGCTCACCATCATCTTGCAGATGTCTTGGATAGACAATTGGGTGACATGATGGGAGTCCTTGACCATGGCATGTCAATCTTTGAGCATGGAATGTCTGTGCTGGAACATCTGGTGGGAGTGAGGCATCAGGCATGTGGACATAGGCCAGCTACATCACTTGTTGAAGGTCTGCGTGAGCATGCTACTTCACATGCCCACTCCCATAGTGGTGGTAGCAGAAGCAGTACAGCTGGTGCTATGCTGTCCACACCAGGACACAGCAGGTCACGTGCACGTGGTCCTGGATGGTCCCAACAGGGACACAGTTCCAGTGGACATGTATCATCAGACAGTACCCAATCTGGACCTCTGCCTGGTAGTGCCCGTGCAACCCCTGGCAGGCTCAGGTCACGTGGCCGTGGCCGGACACTGTGAACTGTGAAACCTGCCCTGTACAGTCTGCAGCTGTCAATAATACCCCAGTGTAGGCCAGCCACATGCCAGACCTGTGCATACATACAAACACACACCAGAAACAAATGTAGGGCACCTCAACACACACACTCATAACATTCACACATGCCCAATGATATAAAAGGCCCTAACCCACACACATGATGTCATCCAATGTTGCAGCCTAGACTTCTGGCAAACATTATCACCCTGTTCATATGATGATGCCTGTGCCGCATCCCTGTCATCCACATCATCGGTGCAAGGACATGCTCATATGGCCTGATGCACAGGGTGAACATACTAGGAAGACAATTGTAGATTAATATTGTTGAGCAGTTTTTGACAGACAGCAGACATACCATGTATTACAGTTTTAGAATACATTTGGTACATTTGACAGTATGTATCATGTTTAACGGTAACTGCATGTTGATCTTGATGTTCTGCCTTCCTCTTTCAGGTGTAATTGCATGTGCCGGGGGATGTCTGTGTTTGCAGTTAGTGTCCCGTATGTAAATGCTGACTACTCACAGGTCTGTATGACAATACCTGCATGCACTTTGTAGCTTCCACATCACAGTTCTCCCAAGTTTCAATTATGCTTACTGATCTAATGATCCAAGAGCATGATAGCTGTGTAGTAAGCTACTGTGTTCAGAGCCGTCACATCCATAGTGGGTGACATCACAGGTATAGGTACCTGGAGCGGGGAGGAGGTAAAAGAGTGGTATAGCAGATGACAAGGGTAAAAAGTGGCTTCTCATTGGGAAGCAGTAATACCTGCTCTCATGACAGGATGCAAACACAGACACACCCTCACAGATTCACAGACACAGTAACACACCCACATACTCAGGGATTCACAGACACAGTAACACACCCATACCCAGGGATTCACAGATAGTAACACACACACACAGTTGCCAGTGTTGGGATGAGAACCCCTGCCTATGTGCAAATCATAATTATAGTACTATGCAATTACAAGATGTGCCACAGAGATGACACATGTACAGGTAGTCAGAATGGCCTAAGATCGAGGACATTAACCGGGATACTAGATTGCAGTGAGTGAATGTGGGGTGGGGGGTTCATCAGTCGGCTATGTAACAACAAGCCTCACCCCAGGGGGTGCATGTTTACAGGCGGTTAGAATATGTGGGGTGGGGGGTTCATCAGTCGGCTATGTAACAACAAGCATCACCCCAGGGTGTACATGTTTACAGGCGGTTAGAATGCCCTTCTAAGATTGATGACATCAACAGGGATACTAAATTGCATTGAGTGAATGGGGGAGGGGCCTTAACATTTCACTATGGTAAAATACAGCCTCACACCAGGGATCAGACAGCCATACATACACACACACACACACACACACACACACACACACACACACACACACACACACACACACACACACACACACACTGTGGCATTCAAAAAGATATACACCTATGTCACACACATACAGACACTTGGCATGTGTGAGATTCAACCACCTGCCTATGCCTTTCTTTCTACACTTCACTCTGTACTGATGTCTACCACAGTGTTCAGGAGAGTGAAAAACATTTGGGATGTATTCCCCACCATATGTGACATATATGGACACATGCATACACACACATACACACACACACACACACACACACACACACACACACACACACACACACACACACACACACACACACATGTGCCAGTACTGTGAATCAAACACCTGTCCATCTCATGATAGGTATTACAGAGTTACAGCACTATCGCACATGCTACAAAGTGTACTGACTCTTTCCTTTGCCACCTGTACTGATATATGCACAATATATGCACAGGGAAGGTGTTGTTACTGTTACAGGTATCAAGAGGTTTGTCTTCAGTGCCACCCTTACTGCATTCTCCGTTGTGTGTCTTCCACTTCAATTAACAGAACCATAGCTTAGCAGTTACACAGGTTATTGTAGGAATGGTTGTAACACACCTGTGAGCTGTCCTCATTAATCATTCATCTGCAAAGTAGCCCCACCACTTAGTAGTCATGTCCAAACATCTGTCCATACCTAAAGTACAGCTTACTGTACTTTGAGCATATCACCATATACAGTTGGCAATGTTAAGGCTGCATTGCAACAGCATGATATTCTAAGACAACAGTCACCTTCAAACATCAGACACTGCACATGTATGGAATCTAAACACACATCAATACATGTACACATATGCAGTATCCAACAGTAAGTGGACTAGCAGGTCAAGAGGATACATTCCACACCTTCCCCACACCATGCGTGAAACCTAGCCGAGCATTACACCATAATGGATATTGTACTCATGTACTGGTAGGGCACACAACCACCTTCACTGAGTAGCCAAGTGTACATTCATGCCAATAGCACATATCAGCAAAACACACACACAGCAATATTCCATGTTGTGATCCCACAAACTTTTACTTGACAGTTCCACGGTGAAGCCAGGGCACTGTAATGGTCAACAGTGAGCACTTCATATATGCCACACACACATCTCATGATTACTGGAAGAGTGCCAGAAATGTGCTCTGTTTGAGCTAGGCATTACACTCATTCAAGCACATGCAAGGTCTGTGGCTTGTAAACATCTCACCCCAACATGTCCTGGCTGTTGTGGTAATAAGGTTAATATCCAGACAGCACACAGCATGCATGGCTTGCAATTGCTGACATGGGGTATATGTAGGAGCTGTGGGCACACATGGCTGTACATGTCATGAACATATCACCTGTAACTACTCAGGAACATACAGAGCATAGCTGTATTTTCCTGAGTCTGTCAATACAGGTCATGTGTGTAGGTCCTATGATCCTGTTATTTGGGTATGTTTGTAGGCATTGCATTACGTGGACATGTCTAATAACATACATGCCTCATGGGTTGTTGTATGATATGATAGGTGTCATGGGTGACCAGCAGAGAGGGATATTACCTCTGTCAACATAGATATCAAACCTTATGTACTGTTATCATTCAGCAGCCATGGACCTATCTGCCATGTGCATGTGTGTAATGAATGTAGCCACCTGTATGTAGAAAGGACAACAACAGCGATGGTATTTTCATTTATGTTGTATGAATGTGGGATGTACATATCCAGGGCAGGTACATTTAGGTCATATCCAACCATGAGGGTGTTGTTTACTGGCGTACAGCAACAGTTGACTGTGTTAATGCTGACAACATCCAAGGGACCCTGGTATGTGTACAACTGACCTGGTTACCAACAGTGGTATAATTGCATTGCATAACACATTATGCAACTATGGCAGTACATGGGTACTTTGCACAGTTGATGTAGGGCTAGGTACAGTCCACCAATCAAAGGTTATTTGGTGTTCTACCATACTATGTCATACCACATGTATGGATGTGTGTTGGTAGTCTGAGGACATGGTGGTGGATGTATGAGCATGCACCCTAGAATGCAGCTTTTGCCAGGGTCGTCTGTACCTGACTCATCTGTGGTGATTTATGTCAGAGTAGTGGTCTTTACTTGTGAGTGGCCTTTATGAATATGTGGACACCAGCACCTGGATTGGTTCATACCAGTTTTATGGCCCACATGTCTGGATCTGAGTTATATGGTGTAGTGCAATTGTGCACTACAGAGCCTTCAGCCAGGTGTTCCTCACTGCACAGATGTCAGTATTCCCCATTGTAGGTTCTACATTGAGCAAATGGATTACGAAAGCCACACATCTAGCACTGGTTAGCATAAGCATCCAATGCAATTGTCTTGTAGGTGTCAGGGTGTTACTTCTGTGTTTAGGACTTTTGCCTTGGAATGCCACTATATGGGTAAATGCGACCTAGGTATTATCCACACTCCCTTGAATCATGGATGCATGTGCTCTGTGACAAAGTCTTGTCTTTCAGTCATGACATTCCGGAATTACAGACAATAGACAACCTCATAATTACAGCAGGACATTGGCTCATTGTTTTGGTCAAGCAGTTGCCACTCATACCATGACATCACTGCGAGTGTCAGTAATGTGGTTGGTATCAAATGCTACATCTAAGTTGACGGACACCAGCAGACATTGTGTATATGACCAATGTCAGATATACTTAGTGTAGCGGTCCTGCTAATAATGACAACTACTAACACAGCCGGGAGAAGTCATCTTGACACCTGCACCTCAGTACCGTTAGACAATGGGGCTCACATATTATGCTTGCACATGCCACCGTTCCAAGTATAATGCCACTGTCCACAACCTGCTATCAATGTATGCCTTTCAGGGCAGCAATGTGTGTGACACATGCTGTAGTTAGCATCCACCTGTGTGTCCCAGTTAACTTGTTGTCTGTCGTGGCCGCACATGCATGATTGTGTATACTTCACATATATATGTCAGTACTTCATGTACATGTATGCATGTGTATCACACAGCACAGATACAGCTATATCATGTATGGGCCACATACAAGAAAAACTGAAGAATTCAATCCACAGGCAACCTTGTATCCAGCAAGCTGACCCAAGAAACTTTCCTAAACGCAATTTTATTTTACTTAATAAGCAAGCGTTTTCACCGTAATACCTGTCACAGCTTCATCAGAGGCAAACAGAACAGTTTCAAAACGCTCTTATTTAAAAGTTTAAAACAGGAAGTGATCAAAATAACATCATTTCCTAATACACTTGTACAATTTTTAAACACAATTAATAATAACTGACTTCTAATTAGTAAAATAATAGTAAACCCTTTCAAATATTTATAACATCAGTGTCAACTACTCCTAAAAAGTGAATTATACTAACAATACATATATATAAAAGTATAAAACAAAATATAATAAATTAAAAATAATGTATCAAAATAATTTTTGTATGTGTAAAAAGTGTGCATATAAAGTATCAACATACTAGTCTCTGTAGTATAAATCAATTTATGGCTTAATAAGATATTTTTAATAGAGTATTTATTAACATTAAATATGTATATGATTACCTCAAATAACTCCTTAATTTTAGAACTGATGAAATGTTGCAGTTTTCATTCAGGCCCAGAGACCTGAATGCATCAAGTTTTAACTGCCATTCAAGTTCATAATTTTCAAGTAATAAGGAAAAGGGACCACCTCTAATACTAGGTACTACGTGGTCGATGCCCATAAAGCAAAAATTGTATGGGCCACATACAGGTATCTGGTAGTAAACCTGTATGATGTGTATATATACTGACAGTTAAGACGTACATAGCTGTAAACCTGTGTGTTTACAATAGGGGTCCATTACCACGTGTTCTGTGCATGTAAGTGTATGAGCATGCACACTGTGGCCTTCAGTGGTTATAATCGGAGTGCATCTCAAAGAGCCCTGTGCTACTGAGTGTATGAGCGTACCCACTGCCACCTTGTGTAATTTGAGTCAGTGCATTCGAACAAGGCCTTTGTTTCTAAGTGTATGAGCATAACCTTGTGTAGTTGTAGTAATAGTGCATCCCAAATGGCCCTGTGCTACTAAGTGTATGAGCATGCCCACTGTCACCTTGTGTAATTGGAGTAAATGCATCCAAACAAGTCCTGTGATTCTATGTGTATGAGCATGACCACTGTAACCCTGTATAGTGATAGTAGTTGTCCATTCCACAGATGGGCATACTCTAGTTCAGGGTCTGTTGTGCTACAACTATACCTCTCAGGCCTACCTATGTCTTACCTGCAGATGATGTGTCATGTTTGTGCATACAGGTTGTAATGAACTCCTACTTTAAACACACAGGTTTACAGCTATCTACATCTTAGCTGTCAGTATCTCTGTTGTTGTCCTCACTCTTAGAAGGGCATTCTGACTGCCTTGAAATGTGTAATCTCTGAGGCGCGTCTCGTAACTGCGTAGTACTGTAATAGTGATCTATAGATAGGCAGGAGTTTTGATCCCACCACTGGCAACTGTGTGTGTGTGCGTGTGTGTATGTGTGTGTGTGTGTGTGTCAGCAAATGGCTGGATGTGTGTGTGTATTTGTGTCTGCATCCTGTCATGACAGTGGGTTTTGCTACTTTCCAAAGAAAAAACACTTTTTGCACTGGCCTTTATCCTTGTTATATGCTAAACCACCCTTTACCCCCCACCCCGCTGCAAGTAATCAGTCCTGTGATGTCACCCAGCTCAGAAGCAAAATCCGAGTAAGTGTAATTGTATGGTGTCTGTGGCACATACCCCAACTGCATACCACTCTACTAGTTAAGATGTGTATGCACAATACTGGTATGTGTGTGTGTGTGTGTGTGTGTGTGTGTGTGTGTGTGTGTGTGTGTGTGTGTGTGTGTGTGAAACTTCCCTGTAGCTAGGCATACACATGCGTTATGTCTTTTAACATGCTGCACACCATGGTAGTCATCTGTGGTGTGTGGAGTCTACAAATTATTATATAGTTAGGAATAGAAAAGAATAGACAGTCAAGAATGACTACAGTTGGGTATGTTGTTTTCCTGTGCCACTGTTGAGCATTGACACAGAAGTGGTCGCTGGAGATGTATGTCCATACCCATCATTCCCCCACCCAAACGCCACAATCCCCAGGGTATATTTCCTTAGCCATCATTCCCCACCCCAAATTCCACATATACAACAACTATCCCTTCTCTGGTAAACTGATCATGATTTAAATGTTATAAAACAAGAGATGCCTCTGTTTTGTGTACACGCCAGTTCCTTTGGATCCCTTCTGTATCATAAAGGGTGTTCAGACGTGTGTGTGTGTGTGTGTGTGTGTGTGTGTGTGTGTGTGTGTGTGTGTATATATATATATATATATATATATATATATATATATATAAATAACTATAGCTGTGTCTGTGTATATGTATATATATATATATATATATATATGTGTGTGTGTGTGTGTGTGTGTGTGTATGTGTACACATCCCGTAGGTGCATATATGTATTTAGTTATGACAGTTGTACAGATGTAGACTTGTCTATGCTGTTTCACAGAGTACAGTACACTCAAGAGTACTGTACATATGTACACAAATTGATTGTCCCATTTGTTTTCACTACTGTGGAATACGTGTAGTAATATGTGTATTATAAAAACAATGAAACATGTATACAACTCAGATAGATTAGTGGTAAGTCCAGTGACCTCGGTGTACAGGGTCCAAGGTTCAAGACCTGCAAGGCTTCTTGATAATGTCATTTAGGCCTGAATAAGACACTTTTATGCAGTTGTAAGCGATAAATGTGTTTTTGTGACAGTTAGCAGTGGGTACACACAGGTACAAGGCATGTACACCTCGCAGTACACTTGAAATGCTCCTCTTTGGCAATCCTGCTGATTTCACCCACCTAGAAATACACCTCGGTGACTGCTGTAATCCAATAATCTCTGTAGCGCGTCCTGTAACTGCGTAATGCTGTAGTGTGATAAACCAGTTTGGTAGGTGCTCTAATCCCAGGCATGCCAACTGTGTGTCTGACTGCCTGAGAAGGGGACAATGCTTTTCAGAGTATGCACACTCCTTACGATTCACATACTCACCTTTAACAATCTTGCTGATGTCACCCACCTAGAAATACACCTCTGGGACTGTTATAACCCAGTAATCTCTGTAAGAGTGTCCTGTAACTGCGTAATGCTGTAGTGTGATAAACTAGTTTGGTAGGTGTTCTAATCCCAGACATGCCAAATGTGTGTGTCTGCTTGAGTAGGGAACAATGCTTTTTAGAGTACGCACACCCCTTACGATTCACATACTCATGTTTGGCAACCCCGCTGATGTCACTCACCTAGAAATATACCTCTGGGACTTCTGTAACTCTGTAATCTCTGTAGTATATCCTGTAACTGCCTACCACTGGAGTGTGATTTAGAACTGTGGTAGGGATCCATCCACAATCATGGCAGTTATGTATGTTTTCTGTGTGTTTCAATGTCTGTGTAGGGAGCAATGCATTATACCCTACTCACTTGCAGGACATTCACAATGCCCTACTGTGGTACACCTGCTGATGTCATACCTTGTAAAATCCACCTCTCAGGAATGCATTCCCTAGTAATTCTTGTAGTGCGTCCTATAACATCTCCATGTAGTAGTGTGATATAGATCTTGGTCATGTGTTCTATACCCACACATGTCAATTGTGTGTGTCTCACTGTCTGTTTTGTGAGCAATGCATTTTGGGCTACTCACTTGCAGAAAATCTGAAATGCCCTACTTTGGTAAACGTGCTGAAGTCATTCTTTGCAAATTACACCATTGAGGATAGAGTAGCCCAGTAATCTCCATAGCATGTGCTATAGCTGTGTAATGCTGTAGTGTGATAAACTAGTTAGGTAGGAGTTCTATTCCAAGACATGGCAGGTGTGTTTGTGTGTGACTGACAGTCAGAGCTGTGTGGAGGTGGCTGTGAATATCTAACCACTGGACATGTTGAGGAGCAGATTTTGTAGTTTTCCTATATGGTGGCCATATTATATGTCACAATGTCCAGCTCATGAGGTTTACAGATTTCAATCAGCCAAGAGACTGGGTTGGCAAGCCATACCCCTACATCTGGCAAAAGGCCTGGTGAACACAGTAAGCAACCCTACTATTATCCAGAATACGGTCTGAACCCATGTGTCATACACAAACACACTTGCCTAGAATATCCCGCTATGTTGCTAGTACCCTGCACATTGTTGACAGATAGTAGGCATGGTGTGATTTCAGTGGGCTGCAGAGGGCATGGCACCCTGTCCAACAGTACAATAGGCACATAATTGTGGGCAATGCGCCTTCACTATGTTCCCCACTGGACGCCTGCAACATATGTGGTGCCATCAAATGTGATCCACAAAGGAAATACAATGCCTTACACACATGCCCTGTATGGACAGATGGCACTGACACCAGGAAATACCTGTATCATGCTATCATTGCAGGTGCAGGGTCAACCTGATGTCTATTAGCAGGTCCTGCCACACCAGGCCAGTATTGGTACATCTGATGATAACAGTCAGTGTACACAACATGTGCCAGGCAAACCAGGTACACTTAAACATGTCACTGTACATTATTGTGGGCTGTGCACATCCCAGACATTGTCCATGTCAAGGACTATCAAACACAGACATGGCATGCATTGCAAAGCAATGGCCACACACAATGGTAACCAGGATGACAGGACAGGTCATACAATACCAATCTGTGTGGGATATTGCAGACACTACACCCCTGAACCACATTGCAGACCATTTCAGGTGGCCTGATGCCAAGGATTACCCCTCACCTAGCCTTGTACAGCCATCTTGCACAGCCAACCACTACACACCCATGAAGCAATGAACACATGCATGTCAGTACTGGCACCTTGTGTCTGTGTGTGGGGTATCATGTTCCCAACCACAGTCACACCCAGTATAACTCCCATTGGCATACTGACTGATGTCAGACATGTTCACATGCCCTAGCCCATAGAACCTCAGGATATCCCTTGTGGTGCATGTAATACCTGTGCATTACTGCAGTGTGGCAGACTTAGTAGTTAGGAAGTGTATTTGTGAGCCTGCCAAAGTGTGCCAATGTGTCTGGGTCCCTTAGAGAGTGTGGTTGTGTTGACAATGACATCTGTTCATGTGGACAGCCATTTGTGCTACACCTAATGTATGTCTTCTCTGTTGCAGATGTCACTCACCAGCACACATGTATGTTCTTACAGCACACCAACATGTCAGCTATGTGGCACATGGAGTAACTACATGCACGTGTAATAGTAATGGCTAGTCAGTCAGGGGTTTGAACCCCTGTACTGGTAGGTGTATGAAAGATGATGCTTAGGTTTTAGTCTCCCAGACCTTCTCTGATGTACATTGCCTATGTCTGTCCCTCCCACACACTCTCTGGTGGATGTGGAGTTGTACACCAGCTCAGCAGCAGCTTGTGTTTTGTAAGTGATGGTCATGATCAGATGATGGCCGCTGCACCTGTTGGAGTCCTCCTCTAGCTGATTGCTTGTGGAACAGCTGTGGTGACATTCCCATAACCAATTGCATGGAAACACAGTACAATATCTAGGAATATCATGTTGGTGTTTGCCCATGACAGTCGCTGTAAGTGGAACCTGGATCTGGTGTTTGGTAAACAGCATCACAGAAGATATCTGGATATTCCTCAAAAACATACACAGTGGAAAATAGCCTAAAGACAGGAGGGTGATGTGCTAGACATGACTACAGCATGTAAGTGTAGCTATGCTTCATTGAGACTACTGCCAATTTAACAGGTTGTGTATGGTAATGGCTAGTCTGCATGTTGTTTTAATAACTGATAAGACAGTGCTCTGTTTGTGAATCCCCCATCTGTAGGGTCATTGGCGGACTGGTCAGTGTGTGGGACCATTTGTTTCTTGTGTTACTCACAGAACACACATCTGTGAACTGTAGAAGCATAGTGTGAAGATTGCAGTCAGTACATAGTGATAGCGATGAGAGTTATTGCCATCGCATCCCTGATTGGATATACATCACATGAAACAGTAGCATGACAGTCACTCTCTGAGGTTATCACAGTGACATGCCAATAATGGGCCACTGTTCATAGCTGCTGTCACAAGTCATCTACACTTTGTACAGATGTCATGCAGTATATATGTATGTGTTGTGCTCTCTCTGCAAATGTATGACATCTGTTGTGTTGGGTTGATGGTCATATCTATGCATGCTGTTATAAGTAATCCTGAATGCTGTTGACTATTATTAAGTCATATCTGTGTTAAAACTGCAACACCATAGGCTGTATGAGATTGGAAGACCCGACAGAACCACCTGTCCCACTTTAGCTGGCCATGGCACCAGGCACCAGCACATCTGGGGCCCAGCCTTGGACCTCCACCTCTTTTGGCTCTGCACCACCTTCTGGTGGAACTGCCACTGAGGATAGGGCTTGCCAACACTGGGATCAGGTCCAGGCAGGAACTTGTCAGCCATTGTGCAGTCCAGGACATGGTGCGTAAGGGGCTCAATAAGGGGTTTCAAGGCCAGATACACCAGCACAAGGGCAGAGTGTCACATTTAGAGGGTGAGCCTGCTCCTCTTAGACAGCCCCCAGCACAGTCACCTTTGCGGCTGTGAAGATGCAATGGTGGCTGGCCATGGGTGAGGGACCTCCATCCCACTGTTTCCATTTGGGGGCTCATGGGCTTGTGACAACCGAACACCCCTCCCTGTCCAAGGTGTATCCCCCCCACATGTGTCATATACTGTCCCTGCATACTGTCTTGTCTGTCAGCCTACCCAACCTATCCTCCACAAGCATACCTACTCTCCTTCCCCAACATCCCACTTACACCTTAAAAAAATGGAAACAGAAGGCCAATCTGTTCTCAGAACATTTGCCCCATACATAGCTGTCCATTTCACACACATGTCCACTGGACACATGTAACCTTTTTAATTTGCATCACCATGTATGACTGTTGTCCTCACCCCTCTCTCAGGCACACAATCCTGGTATGCACATGACTCCTACAGGTTCCAGGTACATGTGATACAGATGACCCCATTGTACACACGACACTACCGGTCCCCCTATGGTTATCCCATTTAACTTTTTAATGATGATGATGTCGCACACAGCACCTTGCAAGAGTACTGTCTCACATCATGATTGGACAGGAACTGTTCTGTTAATGTAAATAAAATGCACAAAGTAATGTATTTGGACAATGCATAAATGTTTGCGTGTATTAATGACACATGTCTGTCTGAGGGAGTCTTGATATTACATAGAACAACACCACTACATAATACAGGAGTTGCAGGTGTTTCCCTTTTCATTCTTTTTTAATGCTTTGGTGTCACATGGTATGTTCTTGATATATCTATATATATCTATACATATGTATGTATCTATATCTGGACATAAACACACACACATACATTTACATGATGGAATACATTTCCTATACTGTTGAATGACTGTGCTGGATGATATGTTTGTGATAACATCAGATGTCTGTATATCTGCCATGACTTAGTGGTAAATCACATTGGCTGTGGTGTGCAGGGTTCTGATTTCAATCCTTGCAGAGGTTGTTTATTTTGTTGCTGGGCAGAACAAGGGCCGTTGGATACGGAGTGATTAAGGCACTTTTAAGCAGTTGTGAGCGGGTGTGCTTGGGTTTGTGCGACTGTAAGCAGTGGTTACTTCTGTTTATAGTTCCTTACACTCAGTTACCTCCTTGATTGCTTAACCTGTCTACGCAGTGCTTAACCCCATGCAAACAGGCTGTAACCCACTCACTGCTGCTTAAAAGTGCTTACGCCTGCTTACCCCCATGCTAATTTCCTTAAAAGAAAAAAAAAGAAAAAAGGGGTGATAGGAAAGTGGTGAAAAAGGGGCACACATAAGGAAAGACAGTAGGCAAGGTAGCTAAGGATGTGCAGGAAGGGTGTAGGGAAGGTCCATAGCTGTCCATTTCTTCTACAGCAATGGCTGTGCATATGCAATAAATTTGGCAGTACATTAGGACACTCACAACCCTGAGAGAGGGGTGAGGACAACAATAGTATGTTGTGATGCCAATTAGAAATATTTACATGTATCCAGTGGACACATGTGCGAAATGGACAGCTATGTATGGGGCGTGCTTTTTTTGCGGGAACAGATTTCCCTTTTTTTCTTTTATTTTAGGTGAGACTGGGATGTTGGAGAAGGAGAGTAGGTATAATCAGGGAGGATAGGTTGGGTAGGATGACAGACAAGACAAACAAGATGCATACAGGGGAGGTATATGACACATGGGGGGACACCTTGGACAGGGAGGGATGTTTGGAAGTCACAAGCCCATGAGCCCACAAATGGATAAAGTGGGACTGTGGTCCCCACCCATGGGCAGTCACCACTGCACCTTCACAGCCCAGAAGGTGGCTGTGCTGGGGGCTGTGTAGGAGGGGCAGGCTCACCCTCTAGTTGCACCACTTGGCCCTCAAGCTGGTATAGGCAGTCTCACATCTCCCTGTTGAGTTCCCTATGCACCACTGCTCAGACCATGCCATGGGTGACAGGTCTCTGTCCACTCCTGTTCCCAGGGGGGGCCAAGTCCCATCCCCTGCGGTGGTTCCACTCAAAGGTGGTGGAGGGTCAGTGGACGAGGAGGTCCTAGGCTGGGCCCCAGATGTGCTAGTGCCCAGTGCCATGGCCAGCTGAGGTTGGACAGGTGGGTCCACTGGGACCAGCCTTCCCATATGAACTATGTTGTAGCATGTTTAAGGCAGATATGGGTTAGTAATAGTCAACAGCATTCACAATTATTTATAACAGCATGCATAGGTATTCTCATTACCCAGGGCACCAGACATAACATAGTTGCAGAGCAGGCAGAACACATGCATGTATGGGTAAACAGTGGCCATTACAACAACATGCAAGTTTCATTGATGGCAACAGGACACAACTATGGAAGTATTTTAACATGGCACATGCATAGAAACAGATGTGAATATTTATAAACCAATAGGACATATGTCCCAACAAAGGTTAGGAGTGTAGACATACCAAATGAGTTGTGTAAATCGGTTATTTTTTCACATATGGTAGGGGTGAGAGAGAGAGAGAGAGAGAGTTCAATTAACAACTAACAAATCCTTGTAGTTTTCACAACATTCATAGTCACTGCAGTGGTCTGTCTCTTACATGTATTATTACACTAACCAATGGTGTTATATTATGCAATGTTATGTTTGTAGATTAGTATATACAGGACCTGTGTCTTATGTACAGGCTTGATAAGATGCAGGTGTTACTGCAATGTGTTTTGAGACTGCTGACTGCTGTCCTACGCTATGGGTGAGATGCTGGGATGACATGTATGTTTGCATGTACATTCCCTGATTATGTACAAGTCTGACTATCAGTTATATGTCATTTACAGCTGCCTACATTTCTTGGATCATCACACTTATTTGTCAGGGGAACAGGGCAAAAGGCAGGTGATGTGGGTCATTTATCAGGACATACTGGGCAGATTGGAACAGTTGAGGGGTATGAATATGCATACCACTTTCTATTTGAGCATTCTAGCATAATCTGTACAGTTGGTAAGTGTATATATGCATACAGCTTTCTCACTGAACATTCTAACAATCTGTGTGCAGTTGTGTGGAATAATTATGCATACAACTCACTGTGCTCCTGGGATCCAAAGCCCTGCTGTGTGTGTGACAAAAGCATTACAGTTATGGTCACTGTACACTATGCTATCAGGCAATTGTTGTGAGGCTTTGCAATGTATTTTGTCTAATATGACTAACCTGTTTGCACTTCCAACATTGTTATACAGCACTTCATACAGATTTTATCTGCATACCACAGTGTGGGTAACACTGCTTACTACAACAGTACTATTTAATAACTGCAACAGTACAACATATGACTGCAGAGTAAACAGAAGCAATGCAGGGGTTACACCTTTATTCGCACCATTTTACACAATTCTGTATACTGGTACAACACTTTCTGAGGCTCTTACATTTATTTGTTATGACAGTACGTGCATGCTGTTTACTAACCTGACTCGCGATGCATCCTTTGCAGCCTAGCATCATAGGCTTGCTAGTTCGCATCACACTCATCTGCAGCTGTCAGAGAAGTACAGTGATATTTAGCCATACCTATCCATAATATGCACAAGCTAGGCAATTATTAACTACATAGTGGAAGGAGTACTTACTCAATTCTGGGGCATTCTGCATCTGCCTTGCTTCCTGGATCCACTGTTCCAGGACATCCCCCTTCCACCGCTTCAGGTCTGCATGGTGGTGCCTGACCTGCTCACCAATCTAGGGGATACCTGTGGTGCTAGTGAGGTTACGGTGAGACTGTCCCAGGCCTCCGTTTTGTACTGTGAGCCCTGGTACTGGCCCTGCGGTAGTCTCCTGTCATGGTGCTTTACCAGGAACCATACCATGAATTTGGACTTCAGGATGCCCCAGCACTGTGCTCTAAAGCGAATGCCTTCTCCCACTCCAGCCATTCTGCCTGCAGGGGGATGCTACAACCAGTTATGAGTCATATTCCCGCCTCTTCGATTTAAGTAGGGCCAGATTCCTGCTCTTTTCTGTAATTGGCCGGTTTCAAAAAGGCTAAGCTATGGGCACACCTGCTTACTTCAGTTTGGCACTGCTTAAAGAGGTGTACCTGTGAGCATATTGTATTGGCTTCCCTATACATTACTTATAATTACGTAGTTGGGCTGTGCTGCGATTAGCATTGCTTGTTGGTTATCTAGCATTATATTTGCCTTTTGTCAATGACATCTTACTCATTACAGGTTATATATGTGTTTGTATCTGTCATTCATTTGTACATACACTGTATGGAGTCCTGGGGACTCTATATCTTTATTACAGTGACACCTCAACTCTATGTTTACTGAAGTACTCCAATTCACATATTTATGGTCTGTGGCAGGTTATAGCACATTGCACTGTACATAGATTCAGTTCACATATTTTATTTTATTTCCCTGTTGTGAGGATTAGTTTGCTGATACCACCTTTATATGTATTGCTATCATGGCATAGTGGTTTACTGCTATGGCTGTGATGTACAAGGTCCAGAGTTCTAGCTTTGCAGAGGCTGGTTATTTTGTTGCTGGCCAGAACATGAGCTGATGGGTACAGAGTGATTAAGGCACTTTAAAGCAGTTGTGAGTGGGTCTGCACAGGTTTGTGTGAAGCTAAGCAATGCTAACCTCCGGATACAGTTTCTTACACTCAGTTAGTCTCTACATTGGTTCACCAGTGTGATACTCACATACCGGCACCCAAACAGGCTTACATCTGCTGGCTCCTGCACTTACAAATGCACTGCATTTGGTGTTTGCATCTGACACTCACACCCCTGAATGGGGGTGAGGACTACGATAACACCTTCTGATGCCTATTACATCAGCTTACATGCCTATAGTGGAGTGTTGCAACCATGTGTTCGTAGGTGTTGTGTAGTGGGTTATGCAATGACACATATGGTCATGCCGTACTTCGCCATTTAAACTGGACTGTGCTGTGGTGGGACCCATATCGGGAATGGCTGCCCATTAGGCGTAAGCATGCCAGTCGACTGTATGGAATCCGCGGCCTGCCCAGAGTTTGCTTCATGCTATTGGTGTGTTCCTTTTACAATCTGCACCTGTCTGGCAAATACCTGGGAAATGACACCATTAAATACAGACAAGTAATTGGATTTAAGACCTCACATCCTTCAGCCGAGTCATGCTAATGCATGCCTATTATTCTATCATCTTTCTAAGGTTGTAAGTAGAATATGTGCTTTCTGTCCCTATCAGACCTCTCAAACGATTGGGAACAAATATAAAATGAATCAGGGACAAGTCAAGACAACATCAGGGACAATCAGGGACACTTTTAAAATATTAATGGTATTAACATGAAACATTGACAGAATCAGAGCATGTGAATTAATACACATTTTCTGAAGTAAAAGGAGTTTATAACACTTAATTATTGTCATTATTCATTAAGTGTAATTCACCACCTTTCCTCCAAAAGTCACTAGTTTTTGGAGGGATTAAGAGGGACAGAGTTAAAATTTGAGTCAAAATCAGGGACATCCCTGAAAATCACAGACAGTTGAGAGGTATGGTCCCTATTTGTTCCCCCAACGGTTTATGTCCTGTCCAGTAGATTTGCTCTTAGGGATTGAGAGGTATGGGAGTAAGTTCTGCCCATTTCAGAATATTACTTACATCATCAGGGCGGTCCTAATACAACTGCATCAGCCAACACCTGCATGCCTAGGCCCATAATTGCATACTTACAGTTCCCCCACCTGGCCCTCCTCTATAGCACTCATCCTTACTGTGGGTGCAGGTGGAGTCTAACCACACCACTACACACTGCCTACTCTCCACATGTCAGGACCCATGTCATATGTTGTGTCGACCCATGGGTTATCAGGCTTGCACAATATACTGGTCTGTGTATATCTGCAGCCTGGTTTGATGACTCATGACAGGAACTGACTCCAATGATCAGTAATTTTTGGGGTGTCCCACAAAGGACATTGATGTCTTTGTTTCAAGATTAGACCTGGCAGGTCTCTCTCACTGGTAGTATCCTGCATGTGGTCTGGGAAGCAGTGATGTGTTTACTTTTATTGTGTGTCTGTATGTTTCACCGGTCTAGCTGGGGGGGGGGTTGATGCTACGTGTTACACGTTTGTTGAATTGGACCCCTCACCCCCATATGCATGGCCTGTGAACATATGTAATTCGTAACTGCTGTATCATATCCTAGCTATATACATTATATTTACACACACATATATATATAAACTCTATCAAGTTGCAAGATAAAGACAGAAAGATAAAGAAGATATTCAGACACTCCTCCTAAGGGTTATATATATAAAAGGACTCGGTAGATGTCAAAAAGAAACTCTATCAGGTTGCAATATAAAGTGAGAAAGATAAAGAAGATATTCAGACACCCTTCCTAAGGGATTCCAGCAAAAAACTCACAAGTCCACAGGACATCAAAGGCAGATGGAAATAGTACTTCCAGCAACTTCTGAAGGAAGAAAACCTCACAGGAGCTGTAATGCCAAAGACACAGCTTACAATGAAATAAAAAGTGGAGCCCACTCTAGAAAAAGTAAGAACAGCACCAAGGAAAATTAAGTCAGGGAAAGCTGCAGGCTCATTCACATCTGTGGGCATTACAGAGATATAAAACTCCTGTCACGCTACATGAAAGTTCTGGAGATAATGAGAGGTAAAAGTATACACAGAACAGTAGAAAGTAAGATGGGAGATGAGGAATTTGGATTCAGATCAGGATACAGCAAAACCAACCTGATGCTTGCAGTGAGGTAGATAGCTGAGAAGAAGCTAGAGATGAGGAAAGAGTCCAAGGCATTCCTAGACTTGGAAAATGCATATTACAAGATCCCAGGAAATCTGATTTGGGCAGTCCTTCGATGGTTCAAAATCCCAGAAGCATTGGTAGAATTAGTGTAAGTTATCTACAAGGACCCAATGACACAAGTACGAACAGTGTTTGGGCTCACAGAGGGGTTTAAAGTGAGAGAAGGTGTGGGTATGCATCAAGGTTCAGATTGGAGCCCACTACTGTTCATACCTGTGATGTACTACATTAGCAAATAGGTTGTAGGAGACAGATGAACAAAGCTGCTATATACATATGTTATGGCATTGCAGGCAGATTCTGAACAAGAACTTCAGCAAATGATAGGGAATTGGAATGCAAGCATGAAGGCACATGGGATGAAACTAAGTACAGATAAAACAGTTGTAATGATAGCAAAATGAGCAAATCAAAACAAGATGAGAACTGAGATAAAAGGAAACTAATGGAACAGGTTAACAGCTTCAAGTATCTGGGAGGGGTGGTTGAGGAGAAGAAAAGTCTGAATGAGGAGGTCAGTGCTAGAATCAGAGAAGCTGCAGCTAACTGGCACAGAGTGTTAGGGGTAGTGTATGACAGATAAATGACAAAGAAGCTGAAAAGTAAGGTGTACAAAGCAGAGGTGCTACCTCTACTTCTGTATTGTACAGAGACCTGGGAAGTAAAGGCAGAGCAGCTGATGAAGCTAGAGGTGATAGAGAGGAAGTGTCTGAGATGGATAGTAGGATGCACACTGTGGGGCACATGAAGAAATAAGGATTTCAGAGAAGAAGTGCAAGTCACCCCAACTGCAGAAATGGTCAAAGAGAACAGATTATGATGGTTCAGGTATATGTGCAGGAAAACATGAGACAATCTAGTAAAGAACATTTGGGACAAACAGGAAGAAGGCAAAAAGAAACAAGGGCATCCAGCAGAGAAATAGATGGTCTTTGTGAGAGATGACATATGACAGTGAGGCATGACAGTTAAAAAGGGCAGAAGAGTGGCACTGAATCAACAGAACAGGCAACAGTTGATGTGACATCCTGGCCCCATGTAAAAAAATGAACTGATGTTTATGGCACATTTACTACTGCTATACATTCCTGTTATTTGTGTAATCTTTGCAACAAATATGCCTTACATGTAGTTAAACACCCATTTCTTATGCAGAGACCATGTACTGAGGTATATGTGCCATTACTAGTTGCTTGAGATCAGCACATTGTTATGCAATGTGTTACTGTGTACATAGCCACATGGATCTGTGATACTCTGCTGCAGACATCATGTTGCATGCAGTCCTCATGCATTGTGCATACACTCCACAATGGGTATTTTGCATTATGTCTACAGGTATACACATCTGATTACAATACCACATCTACATCATTGCTTGCACATTGGTGCAAATGGGCATGATATGTGCATTCAAGTGTGAAGTGTGACTACACTTAGTTATTGTTTCACATCAAACCAGCAGAGGTACTCTGCTATAACAGCACCTCAGGTTTCCAATAGGTGCCTGATACTGTTTGCAGCTCACTTGCAATACAGTGACACACATGTGCATTAACTATGTGTATGTTATTTATATGGCACATGGGACAACATTTGTCTTCCTCGTACTCAGGCCAGTCTTTGTGGTGTCAGACACAGATCATCGCATTATTGATATACAATTACCATTATGTGCCTGCAGTATGCCAACATCAATATGTTGTTAGGTAAACTATAATGTAAACCATTGTGCATGTTGTACTGGTGCAAGTAACTGTAGCATATCAGTAAAGGAACATGCATGTTTACAAATGTGTTGTTCATGCTGCTGGCATGCTTAATGTCCCCAGGTAGTATGTAGTGGTCTATCATTTCAGTACCATTTGCCTAAATAACCATGTAGTTATACATGGATAACTGTGCTCATGCAGAAATTTTAAGCTGTTACCTAAATGGAACATAATATGTATGTCACTAATTTCAGGGTTGCACTGTGGCTTTGTGGAAGATATTTGCCTCCTAACTCTAAGGTTGGTGGTTCTATCTTAACTTTTGCCCTTCTGATCCTATTTGTCCGGATCTTTTTACTTACAGCCCTCCTTCATTTTACCTTCCGGTTCCCTCCTACTGTGATGTATGCATGCTTATTGTCTGTAAGCAGTCGCCCCTCCCTCTGTATTGTACCATCCTGTCTTTGTCTTTTGAGGTGTCCTTTATACAATATGTTTCTTCCTGGTCCAATTCTCCTCCATCACTTGCCAATAACTCATCATTCTTTCTTGTCTGAAAAGACAAAAAGGGGCCAATTTCCACAAAAGAATACCCATGCCCTTCTGACTTTCCCTCTAACCTTCCATTCTTTTCTTCCAAGTACGCCACTCCTCTTTACACTCACCAAACTTCTGTTGTTCTATTTCCCCAATTCCTTAGAGTGTGTGCATTATGTGTGTTCACCCACACGTTCCACTGACTACGTTATTTTTTTAGATACTAACTAATGTGATGTTTGTGATGCTACCTCATGAAATCCATAATATTTTGGTATTGTACATGCACATGTATTTGCTTAGGAACATCATATTGCAATGTCCTTAGGGTGAATGCTATGAATTTTAAATTATCTCTCTATGTATGCGATCTTCACTTCATGCTTTCACTTCCATTATATAACATAGACATAATTTGTTTGTAATCTGTAACATATCTGTGTATCATGATATACTTTTCCCTGCAGTGTACCTTTTAGCACACTGCATGTTTTTTCATTTAGTCTTCATAGTTGCTCTTATCTAGGGGAACCTCTACACCTTACATCAATGCTAGCTAACTACAGCTTACCTATGTGCTAATTTCATATTGTTTCCCATTTACATAATTTATTGTGTGTCAGGTGGCATATTCCATAAGGCTGCAGTGATCTTTTAGGGAGCCTAAGCCTTTTGACAGACTCAAATTATGTCCTCACATTTCAAACAAATGTTCATATCTCTGAAACCACAGGGGTTATGAAAGAACTATAAATAGCAAACTCTTCAGCACAAACTATTTTTATAGTGGTGATATTATTTAGGTTCTAGGTCTTAAAATTAATTTTATAATTCACAGCAAACATAGTAACTATTATGTTTGTAATATTTTGTAAACACCTTACAGTATCTTAGCAACCACTCAGTTTACACACATACTGTCAGCAGCATTTTTTTATCCAGCAGATAGATTTCATATGAGGCTAAGGAGTTCTGTCTATGTCACTTGGTTGTTGAGATATTTAGAAAAATGTGAAAATTATATCTATATAAATTAATATCATGAAAACAACAGTTAATATCTTTTTACTTGCACTAGACAGAGGTCAAATGTTAACACATAGGATCATAGGAAGTTACTGGACTATTGGCCCTGAGGCCCTTATAAGCCTAGCCAAGAGTTTAGCCTATATTTAGACAAGTCAGCACCCAAAGCCCCTGCCCAGCAGGGACAGAAGTGGAATCCCAGGGGTGTATTTTCTGTTTCCTATCCAGTTATCCAGGTTGTGCTTAAAAAGGGATAATGAGGTACTCTGCTTGACATGGAGATATAGTCTATTCCACAGATGGGGGAGTCTCTGGGACACAAATCTGTCCTGCTAACAAGTCCTATTGATGTTACAGACCAGGTTGAGGTCATGCGTGCAGGTTACTTGAGTGGAGTTTGACTTGTGAATGTGCAGCAGTCTCATCAAGGCGGAGACTGGGATTGCTTTGTATGCCAGAGAAAGGTCACCTCTGAGGAGTCTGTATGAAATTGAGTAGAGGGACAGGGCTTTTAGCCAATCTGTGTAGGGCAGATGTTTGAGGCCCTGGATTCTTCTGGTGAGGAACCTCTGTGGTCTTTTCAGCTGCTGCATGTGCTTTGTGAGGTACATGCTGAAGGGAGCATTGTACTCAATAATTTGCTTTATAAGGGAATAATACAAGGATGTTATGACCTCATTGCCTGTGGATAAGATACCCTTACTTATGAGGTGGGCCATGTAGAATGTTTTCCGTACAATGGAAGAAACATGTTGGTCAAAAGTCCGGTTGCTATCAACCTGGGTGCCCAAATCCTTCATGATTGATTGCATGCTTAGGGCATTGTTATTAATGTGATAATTTGTGGGGATGTCACTCTCCCCAAAGGGGATGATGATGGATGTTTTTGGCATTCAGCTTGAGACCATGTTTCTGGCACCAGTCATTTCTTTGGGTGAGACCTTCTTGGAGGACATCCACATCACTTGGGGAATTGCTGGCCATGCCCAGCTTGCAGTCATCTGCAGACATGGTCAATCATAGCCCACTGGTTTTGGCCTGCACCTCAGAGAAGTATATCCTGAATGACAGAGGCCCAAAGAATGATCCCTAGTTTATGCCACTCATTAAGGGTCTACTACTTGAGATGGCTTCCCCTATTTTGATTAGATGGGTTCAATCAGTGAACCAGTTTACTATCCATTTGATAACATATGGATTGATGGCTAGCTGAGAGGGTTTATCTATTATGCCCGAGTGGGGAATAGTGCTGAAGGCTTTGGCCAGGTCAAGGTAGGCGGTGTGTACCATCTTCCCCACATCCATGGCTTTGGTGACTGTCTCAAACAAGTCAACCAGATTTAACTGACATGACTTCCCCTTGACAAAGCCAAACTGTGTGGGGTCAAGTGTTTGGAGGCTGCCAATGTCCCTGTTAATGAAGTCCATGCAAATCAATTGAGTTTGCCATTGTGTAAGCTTTAAGATGAATTTTTTTAAAACCTTGTACATAGTATGCTTTTGGAATTATTGATGCAAATATGAACAAGCAATATTTTATGCCTACAGGTGTCAGCAGGAGTTAACTGCAGATACACCTTGAAACATCACTAGGATGTAATGAGTTAAATGCTTTCATTACATATAAAGCCACAACATTTTACATGCAGTTCAACTTTTTATGCTGAGAGGGTAAACATCTGCTCTTTTATTGTATTATCAATGTAACTAATATGATATGAATAGTCCATGGTAATGATGACATTTTACATTGTTCCATTGTGTACTCATGTTGGCAAAACTAAGACAGAAATGTCATTGGGTATAGCTTTAAAAATGGCCATCCATGACATATTATTGTCATCAGCAGAAAACAATGCACAGCTTTGATAGAAACCTGTGAGACAAATGCATTAAGTCACTGTTCAAACTTAGCCTTACTACAGGATATGTACCCAAAAAATGGCGTACAATTACAGTGGTCTCACTCCACAAAGGTGGTGCCACTACGGACCCTGGAAACTATCGCCCCATAAGCCTGACTAGTCTGGTCTGTAAAGCTATGGATCGTATTATCATGGAACTCATAAACAAAGACGTTGGGAGCCTCCAGACACTGAACCCTACCCAATTCGGCTTTGTTAAGGGCAGATCTTGCCTCTTAAGCCTAGTTGATTTCTTTGAAACAGTTACCAAAGCCATAGATGAGGGCAAGGTAGTCCACACAGCCTACCTGGACATCGCAAAAGCCTTCGACACAATACCCCACTCAGGCATCATAAATAAGCTTACCAGCTTAAATATCAACCCCTATATCACAAGATGGGTTGCAAACTGGCTCAGAGATAGAACCCACATGGTCAGAATCACAGGTGCCATGTCCAAATCCAAGCCAGTTACAAGTGGCGTCCCACAGGGCTCAGTTTTGGGACCTTTCTTGTTCGGTATATACTTTTCTGAGGTTCAGGCTAACACGGGAGGATTATGGCTGACAAAGTTCGCAGATGACTGCAAACTGGGGGCCATAATCGAATCTCCAGCTGACACAAGCATCCTCCAAAAGGGTTTCACAGAGACGGATGCTTGGTGCCAGAGCCACGGCCTCAAGCTAAATGCTAAAAAGTGCATAGTCATCCCCTTTGGGAAAAACAAGGTGCCCACAAATTACCACATAGGTGGTAATCCATTAAGTACGGAAGAAGTAATTAGAGATTTGGGGACCAACGTAGATAGTAATCTCTCCTTTGATAATCATATTGCCAAAGTGGTTAGAAAAACCTTTTATATAGCCCACCTTATAACGAAAGGGTTCGCATCTAGATCAAGAGAGGTCATTGTGCCCCTCTACTCATCACTCATCAGGCCCATAATTGAATACAATGCCCCCTTTGGGATGTACCTTACCCAACACCTGCAGCAACTGGAGATACCCCAAAAGTACCTCACCAAGAGGATCATGGGCTACAAACAGATGTCCTATGCAGCTCAACTAAAGAAACTCCAACTCTACTCAGTTGCTTACCACCTACTCAGAGCCAATCTATGCCTGATGTACAAAGCCATGTCAAACCCAGAATTAATAGACATGCTCCACCTCAAAAAAATCCAAGTCCCTTAGAGCTACACGCTCCAGAGACCTAAATCTCAGCAGAAAAATAAATAGGACATGCTGGAGGGACAGATTCATTTCCCAGAGGCTCCCCTCACTCTGGAATAGAATCCCAATTCATGTTAGACATAGCCCCTTGCTGACCCTCTTCAAGCAAAATCTGGACGCGTGGATGGGAAATCACAAATTCACCCCTGGGATCTTTTCTGTGTCCCTGCTAGACAGAGGCACAGTAAACTAATCTTAAAAGGATACCTTCTTTGACCTACTTTACAGAGGCACAGTAAGTAATCTAATAGGGAGGTGGAAGCCAAATACACTCTGGCTAGGCTAATAAATGCCCTAGGGTAGATAGCCTAGTATCTACCTATGAACCTATGAACCTATTAATTAATCTATGATAGTTAAAAGATACTGTCTTTCCAGAATGTCTTGCATTTGGCCCCTGACCTCTCAGTGAGCGGTACATAGTATAAGTGTCATAGAAGGCGCCAGTGGGACTTCCTGACTACATACCAAGACCACTTCCACTGAACTCAGCTCATTGGAATGTGGATATTCTTTAAAATTCATCTGGATTTTCAAATTTCTCACTCTGTCAGCAAGAGTAACTCCAACAGCCCTACAAAGAAATCTCATTTCCTCCACCTGCATCTGTGACCTCATCCTTTTTCAGTAACTTCCCAAAGCATATGAGGGAGGGGATACAGACTGACCAGTAACATGAGACCTTTGTCCTTTGACTCAGATCTCAGTTTGCTGCACAGACTGGTAAAATCCCCCTTACTACTGATGCAAGCATCAGTGGGTGCATCTTCCAATTCTCTTCATCATTACCTAAGAAGAATGACCTCAACTAACTTAATCTCATCCACTTTCTCATTTGCAGACAACTATCTACTCTTCTTTGAGAGAAAACTGTGGCCTCTAACTTGAAGGTGCTTATGTTCATATCAGCTATTTCATACACTCCCTTGTGTGGCAGAGATCACAGTCAGTGGAGATCAACACTTCAATATCCTTTACAAAAAACAAAGATTCAAGCTTAATGACAACTAACTGGATAATACTCATAACTTGGCAACCTTAATATAATATCCATGAAAATGATAAACAGGAGAGGAGACAAGACGCACTACTGGCAGATGCATTCTATTTAATTCTGCGATTGCAGATACAACTGTAATTCTGCAAGCAAAGGAATAAATGGTACTCGGCTAAGGTCCAGTTACCCTAGTTCTTCAATCAGTTAAAAAATATAGTGAGAGAAGATAATTTTTTTTGTATCTGTCTGAGTCTTTCCATCAGTGTTATTTTTTTAATATTTCCTGTAATTGAAGCTATTCTGTTTATTGTAAATATATATTCAGTATTTTCATTGTTTTATTATTTATTATTAATTCAATCTAAACCTTTCATTTGGCTGGTCTTTTAGAAAATATTTAACCTTTGAGAGTATTTGCATTTATTTAGTGGCACTGTAGCTCCATGTTCCTGAAAGTCTTGCTGCTTGGTTATACACTACCATTTGTATAAGTATTCATTTTACTAAGTGTAATTGGGTACACTGGTATGAGCCTTAAAGTAGCTGGCTTCAGGTGCTCTGGTGGCAGTAAATCTACCTTATAGTCTGGGTGGAGGTGGTAGACTGGGTAAGCTGTGCCAGCCTTTCCCAGGTGTGTGTGTGTGTGTGTGTGTGTGTGTGTGTGTGTGTGTGTGTGTGTGTGTGTGTGTGTGTGTGTTTGTGTGTGTGTGTGTTAAAATCAAATCTCAAAGACAGTATGTGTGACATCAACTTTGAACAGGGCCACTGAGAGCACTGATTTCACAGGGAGGGTGGTGGAGGACTTGGCTTGGAACACCTGACTATTGACTCAGTGCTATAGTGGTCAGTGGGGAGTCTTATTTGGGACCTGGAGAGAAAGCCCAGCCCCAGGACTGCAGTGTGCATTCCCTGTGTGCTCTTAAGGGAAATTGTACTTGGTGCAGAGTGCTGCATTTGAAAATACTGTGTGTGTCTATTTTTCTCACAGTGAATGTTCCCCACCAGTGTCAGTGGTGAGGATGGAGGCTCCTTGATCACTGGCCCAGAGGAGGGACATCACAAGCTGACTTCTAAAACAAGAGAAGTCAAGGAAATTACTAATAGATATATTGCCAATCATACCACAGAAACACTATAATTCCAATGCATATGTACCAAGCATACCACAAAATAACTGTGAGAAACACAGTTATATAACTTGTTTAGAATCATACAGCTTTTCAAGTGGATATTGAGGAACTTGACCCAGAAGTACATGATGAAGCTTATTAGCAGAACATAGCCCCAACTTTGTGGTCTAACATGCGAGACATTATTTTTAATCCTTAATCTGAAAAATCCATAATTCTGTTTGTTGTATAAAACAGCCCCTCAAGCTGCTCTATCAAATACTGCTATTGTTTCCTAACCAATGAACATCAATATTGCAGCCTCTTGTATAATATTCTGTTTTATGTTGTTCTGTCTCTCAAATCAAATGTTTTTATTAAAATATTTTCACCATGACATACAGTCCCTTTGCTAAACAAGTACATTTTTCCTGTGTTGAACAATCCACAATCACATAGTGCCTGGTAAATATCCTGTGCAGTGCAAATAACTAGCCATCTGATCTTAGACAAATCAATTATAATAACATAAGGTTTCCCCCCACATCCAGAAGATATGCTGTAGGTGGACTGGACACTCTAAATTGACCCTAGGTGTGAGTGTGTGTGTGTGTGTGTGTGTGTGTGTGTGTGTGTGTGTGTGTGTGTGTGTGTGTGTGTGTGTGTGCCGGGTTGGCAACTCGACACTGTAAAACTCCACTGCTAATCATGAGCGGATAGGTAATCTGCTGTGGCGACCCCTAACTGGGAAAAAGCCGAAAGAAGAAAAAGAAGATTTCTATATTGTGAGTATGTGTTTACAAATAGAACCTCATCCACAAAGTAAAGATCTTTAAGAAGTGGCATATTCAATTTTTTGGGACTATAAAATAGACTTTCTTGTGACCGTTGTAGAATAAGTGGCTTTTCATGTTGAAAAAGCATGTTATCTGCCATGTAATACATAATGTAGCCTAATTCACTATAGTAGAAATATATGCTTATTTAAGACTTGTATAACTTATCTACTTTTGGTTCTATACTTGGTAGCAAATCTACATGCAGTCATGCTTATTTTGTTTTGTAATTTGGGGGTGTAATAATACTGGGGCCATTAAACAGATTGCTTCAAAGATAGTTTGAAATCTACCTGCAGGTTCTACTGAATTATCATGTTATAGATGTATCTCTTCAAAATATTCATAGGAATAAGATAAGGGTGAATGGTGGAGACACAAACTTCTGGTATGAGCAGCTATGAATATCCAAAAAATGAGAATGACTGCATTCCACAATAAAACGTGTTGGGAGATGAGATTTGTAGGAGTGTTTACATACGGTTGCAGTGCATGAAACATCCACTTACAAGTGAGTTTAATTGTATATCATTACTGATTTATACTTTGTTTCATGGTTTCCAACATGGGTAAGATTCCTGCTAATGAGTGTACACATTATTGCAATCTGTTATTGTAGTTTGTGAAATAAGGATGTGCCCTGTAGAAATGGGTACTGGAAGCAATACAATGGCATATTAAAGACTATTGCTTTTCAACAGGTGTCTCATTTCCCAGAATAAATGAAAACCAGTTCTGAATTTTTTGTAAGGAAGGTGATCTCATGTTCTGATCTAGGGCAAGATAAAGGGTGCAGCTTCCAAGCTTTTCACAGTGGTGGGAGAGCATGAGATGTATCCTAAGCTTAAGGCTTTACTACTTTCTTTGTTGAGTGTTCATAGAGAAAGGGGACAGTGGGATAAGGACACATTTCAGTCTACAGCAGACAGGAGGAAGGCATTTTATAGTAAAAATGCCAATGAAATAACAGTGCATTTTCAATAAACTGTGGAAACAGCCTGTAGAGAAAGGAAGGTGTCCACAAAGAGGGTGGCTGTAGTCTGTAAAGCTATTGTTGTATAGGTGAGAGCTATGGTCTTCACTAACTATACTGTTTATGTGTTACTAGGAGACCAGGGTACAGGGGACACCAAAAAATTACATATGAGAAACGGAAATTACAATTTGAGGAAAATACGGGTAAAGTTCCAGCTAGTATGTATAAACCTATAGAATTTATGCATCATTTTTAATGTTGCTGAAACTCAGTTTATGAAAGTGGCTAATGAGTGAAAGAGAGCTGGGGCAGAGATAATAAAATGGAGAGAGATCACATATATATTTCACTGTTTGAAAGTGCCATGTATGACAGTGTCTGTAACCTCATATTTGTTAATAGTATATTAGTTGAATTTACTGTATTGGAAGAGGTGAGAAACAGGGGTGAGGCTGCCCTCTTAGCTCCACTTTATAGGTCTGCTAAATTACATGTTTTTTTTAAAAAGGTTAGATACTGATGGCACTATAAGGGCATTTAGCGATAGAGAAAGTTGTAGTAGAACGATTGTTTGTTGACACTGATGATGAGATCACCTTCATTAAAAATATGGCAGAGTGAATACATTTTTGGAAATCTATGGAATATGAAAATAAGTGACTGATGACAGTTATATACATCTCAACCTAATGACATTGAAAATAGGTGCAAAGGACCTTGAAAACTATTCAACCAAAATCTAGACATCTTATTAGCAGAAAATCTGAATACCAAATAGAAAATAACTCTTCCTGTTTCCAGTAGGAATGCTGAATACTACTCAGAAACATGTTAAAAACAGAATGATAAAAATGATGGAAAATATAAGATTTTTATTGTACTGCAATATTCTATCTCACAAGCTTATTTATTTTTGCTTCTGAAGAAGGGAGCTGTAAGATGTGTGTCTTCCTTATTTAAATAATCGGTACCAAGTTGGTCTTATAGCATGGTTTTCTGTGTATTAGACAGCTTCAAAAACGCACTTCATGGAATGGGATTTAGAAAAGTGTGTAAAGGTCAATCAAGCGCAAAAACAAGGACATACCTCAAAAAAAAAAAAAAATAGGAACATCATGTGAAATCAGGCCTGAAGATAGGAATGTTCCTCCAAAATAGGGCCAGTTGAGAAGTCTGCTTAAAGGTTAAAGCAAGTGGTATTGCTGAGGTGCACAGGATACATGCAATGTTCAGGACATGCATTTTATAATGTAGTAAAAAGATTCAGGGGATGAATTTGTTGAAAAGAATGAGTAGTAAGAATGGAAGGGTAAGCTGAAGACAAAGGAACAATGGATGCAAACAGAAAAATAATGAGTGTAGATGCCAAAGAGTTTTGCTACTGTCTGTAATTGTGTTCTTATGGTCTTTGACAACTGGACACTGGGCTATTAAAACATAATTTCCTGAGCTATAAGTAGGTGTTACCTTCGCTCTGTTAAGAAGGTATGTTACTATGTTCACTAAATATTAAAGAAGGTTGCCTTGGTATGCTCAGTCTCATCGATATATAATTTTTGGAACCAGAATATTTTATGCTTACAGCGTATGTTTGGATATTTGCTTGCTTTGGAACAGGGTGGCAGTTACTAGCTCTTGGAGAATTAAAGAAAGGAGAGCTTGGGAAACAGGTATGCAGGTGGTTGACTGGTTAGAGGATATCTGTTTTTTTAATTAAATAACATTAAAGTGTTTAAGTGTTTTAATTTGTTTTAATTAAAATAAGTGTAGTACATGAAAAATTAAGGCAGTTTTAGATACAATGAACATTCTGAAGGTATTAATAACAGCATTTTACTGGGGTATATGTAGAATGTCCACTGATCATTTTGATTGTAAGAGCCAGGGCTTAAAGGTAATGTAGAAGACAATGAAAAAGGGTAGAGAGTCTGTGGGAAGCCTGCCTATCAGAACACTCAACAAACTAAGACTGAGGACTAGATTGCCACTTCACTCATGAATTCTGGATATATCTAACAGACATTGCAACAATGCATATATAGCAATGTAGAGATTAAAGGCCCCAAAACAGCAGACTAGGTCACAACCCCTTAAAAGAATGGAGCAGTGAAAGGGGATGAGATAAGATATATACTGGTAGAGTTTTATAAGGCCTTATAGCAGCTGCATGACTAAAGACCTAATTAGCCAAGAAAAAAACCCACTGAAAGTTATTGTCACAATATAGCATCATTGGGAACTGTCTGGCACCCATCCTACAAATGCATGCATGTGCAAACACACCCAGACACCCACACACACACACACACACACATATATATATATATATATATATATATATATATATATATATATATATATATATATATACATACATAACAGTAAAAGTTAATTTGTTTGTACTCTAATACCAGTGTGTGTCATGTAGTACAGCATATTTTTATTTTTTTTTTTTTGGGGGGGGGGCATAAATGTCACTACATGTGTTAAGAGTGTGGAACACGATATTGGCTGGACAAGGATTACACTCCAGATTGCTGCAAACCTGATATTCAGATGACTCCATTTTACTTTTTTTAACTACATTCTGATTTTAGCTAGTTAAGGGTCATTTGCACATTCCCGTGGCAAGCTTGAGATAGTTGTGGAGTGCTGTGAACTTCAGAACTGTCCACAGTGTGTACATATTACACTGAGATGCATTCATGTTACTTTGGATGTGAGTTCATAATTGGTGAAATGATGAAATTATTTGAAACATCTCGAGACACTTTTGTATACTACTAGTATTCATAGAAATGAATGTAAATTAGCCTAATTTGCATATAACATGTAAATGGCCCTGAATTTTCACCAATAAGTTGAACATTGTCATATTAACTCACCAATAGCCGAAATAGACAGCTAATGTACTGGGATACTGCAGACAAATAACAGTAAGGAAATATTTTTAAAATATTATTATTTAATAATAAACACTTAAAATTATTATTTCATTATGAACTGAAGGTAATTTGTAATAAACTTACATGTATGATGTGCATGTTTTTATACAATTGACTGTTACAGTTCTGTCATTTTGAAGTTGCATTAAATGACAGCAGTAGTGGAAATGATTACTGATGACAGAAAATGATCATTACTCTGGTATAATTTACTGATTATGCATACATAGGTATAAATTCAGCAATTCATGACAGAGGTTTTGCTGTGCTAAAGATATCAACTGGCATGTGTAATGAATATATTATTTTTGGAGTGACAGTGATGAATAAAAAAATGGCAGTATTATCAGGACATGACAGTGGCAGAGGGTGGGGCAAGGATGCTTTTTGTGACAAAAGTGATTGCTTTCATCACCTAAATGAACTGTAGGTGACATTGCAATTTTATATGACTATATTGAGATTTCTGTTATGTAATTATATGGTTCTTATTTAGTAATAGTTTCATTTAATGTGTGTGGCAGAAATACTTGGCCAGTGTTTTGAGTTGTAAAAACTAATCACATCCAAACATTCATTCCACACTTTCTGACTGTGGCCCTTTTTTTTACAAAAGGATCAAAGCAGAGAAAGGATAACTTCAGCCTTGAGAAACATCATGTCCTCATCGTAACACTTAGAACACATGGGAAATTTGTTTTTGGTAAAGAGGATGCCCAGCTAAGCCAAGAGGAACAAGGCCTGGAGTCAAGTAGTTGTTGAAATCAGTGTAGTGGGGCAAGGACATTGAGAGGTGTATGCAGTGTACTGATTTCAGTACAACATTTTTGGAAAAGTGGGTAGCGCTAGGACTTGGCAGTGTGAGTATATGCGTGTATGAGAGTGAGAGAGAGAAACATCGATCACATTATTATTTTATACTTGCTAAGCAGCTGTTTAGCAAGTATAAAAAATAAAACAGAAAAAAGTGTACGTGTGTGTATATGCCTGTTTATGTTTCTGTCTGCATATGAGTTAATGCATGTATGAAAGCAGAAGAGACTGTATGTGTGAGAGAGAGTGAAGACTGAGAGCGAGCGAGTGATCCCCTGGCAGCAGTTAAGAGGTTTGCACATACCTCTCAACCTTTTACAGCAAGAAATCTGGACAAAACTATAAATAATATGGGGGACAAAAGCCTAAAAATAGGGACGCTTTTTAAATATTGCTCTTACAAACTTAGAAAGTAGAAAAACAGGTTTTGCATTAGCATGAATTTTCTGCACTGTATTAAGTCTGAAACTCAAATGACTGTAATTATTTTCTGACTGTAAACCTCAATGATTTGCCAGAAAACTACAATTTTATGAGAAACAGGCAAAAAATATGAGGTAAAAAATCTGTAGAGTTGAGAGGTATAGGTTTACCTCTCCACTTAGCTCAAAATATTTGGATAAGCTTAAAACTAACAGGAGACAAGCTCAAAATAGGAGCATATTTTAAATGAATTATGTTCTAAAGTAAGTGTGTGTGTGTGTGTGTGTGTGTGTGTGTGTGTGTGTGTGTGTGTGTGTGTGTGACAGACAAAAAGAGAGAGAGAGAGGGAGATCAACCAATGGCAGCAGCAGCAGTGAAGAGGTTTGCATACCGCTGGACCTTTCAACTGAAGAAATCTGGATAAAGCCTAAAATAAAGAGGGAACAAGGGCTCAAAAATAGGAACCAATTTTAATTATTTCCCGAGATTCATGAAGCTGTGTTTTCTGTGCGGGAACAATGTAGCCATCCCTGCATGGAATATGGCTGCCGAGCGATCCAGCAAACAGCTGATCTGATGTGCATGAGTGTGCCTACCCTGTTCCTGCACGGATACAGCTGCAAAATGCTAATTACCTCATTTGCTGGTGAAAACCATGCAAATGAGGTGAATTAGTGATTCACCAAGCAGCCACGTATCCGTGCAGGAACAGTGCTATTTGCAGAAATGTATTTGGTTACTAACTGAATACATTTCTGCAAATAACAAAACAGGTATGACAGCTCTCAAAAAAGCATGTATTATAGCAGTTAGGCATGCCAATGGCCAAATATATGGCCATTGGCATGGAAAACTGTTTCTTTTTTATAAAAATCAAACTTTTTTTGGCCGATATCAGCCGTTTAAGCATAGGGCAGCGGTGCACAAACGGGATTGGGTGAAAAATAAAAAAAGGTGAAAACTGAATTTTAAGGGAAATCTGCATTTTGCCATTGTAGTCTATGGCATGCAGAATGAAAACAATACCAGGGAACAGTGGTTGTCAAGGGGAAAGGCTCTGTGTAAGTGCACTAACTATGGACTAAGGCAATGGGATATGCAAATGAGGGAAAATTTACTGAGTCACAGAAATCTTCTAAGTCCCAAACTTCACCTAACCGAGTAGGTGCTCTAGCACAATGCTGTAACTAGGAGGAGCAATAGAGATGAAAAGGGGGTGTGTAAGGCATGTTGTAAGCACATTTGAGCCCTAAGGTGCAGACATAAGCTTACCTAACCACAGCTAAGCAAGGGTGTGTGTCTGAGGCTGTATTGTCTTATTCCATGAACTGGGGAGCATGTTCGCGCCCAGGGGAAGGCCATTTCTTACTGTTTACATTAGCTAAATGGGTTTACATGCCATGCACCCGGTCTAAATTAAAACAAAAAAAAAACAGAAATAGCAGGACTCTATACATTTGGGCACCGGGTTTGCGCGGCACGCCTTGGGGCTTAAAAGGGGAGGAAATGGGAAGGGGAAAAAGAAAAAAAAGGAAAAATAGCAGAATTAAAGCAATCAAGTGAAATAATATAGCTGACAGGTGGGATGCATCATAATCAGTGAATCATACAGGCAGCATCTGCAGCACAACAATATAAAGTATGGAAACACCTTATAGTCTGTTTTTTCCCCACAAACTCTGCACCATTGGTGTACACATGTGGGGGAATTTTAAATGGAAAAATGTTAGGGGCTGCCATCACTTTGATCCATTAGTATGTGCTAGAGGCTGATGGCAGAAAGGAGGATAATGCTGCAATCTCCACAGACCAAGGAGGAGGAGAAGAGTGCACAGACCCATGATAACTTACCAGGGACTACATAATCTGGAGATAGTAGAGCACTACAGGGTGGACAGAGACATACTTCAGCAGATCACTGAGCTGTGCCAGCCTCAACTCAGACCTAGAACCAACAGAAGGGAAACCCATCCCAGTGGATACCAAGGCATATGTAACCTTAAGAATTCTAGCTACAGGTACTTTCCAAAGACCTACTGGGGACATCATGTGGGTCTCACAGGCATCTGCATCCAGGGTACTCCACCAGTTCCTGGATGTCATACTACCATATGCCAGTGAGCACATTTACTTCCCCAACACCCATGAGGAGAGGACCAGCAATATGCATCTCTTCCACCATGTAGCAGAATACCCGGAGGTACTGGGTGCCATAGACTGCACGCACATCCACATCAAACCACCACCTGGTGAACAGGGTAGGGTCTACATAAACTGCAAGGGATTCTCCTCCATCAACTGCCAGGTTATGTGCAATGTCCAGTGCATTATCATGAATGTGTGTGCTGGCAGCCCTGGAAGCTATCATGACTCCCACCTCTAGCATTCATCACAGCTGTACTAAGCATTTGCCAGTGGGGGCATCCCGTATGGCCATCTGGTGGGGGATACTGGCTATGCATTGGAGCAGTGGATGATGACACCCATCAGAAATGCACACACACCCACACAAATGCTCAAGTCACGGTTCCGGTGCATTGATATATCTGGTGGAGCTTTGCAGTACTCTCCAGTAACATGTGCACACATGTTCATAGTATGTCCCATGCTACACAATATGATCCTGTGGAAACAGCTGCAGCAGAAACAGCTCAGGGAAAGGCCACACAGTCCACCGCCATTGCCAAGGTCCCCACAGGCACAGAGGGACTCCAGGAGGAGGCCTCTGAGCCTGGTCCTGTAGGCAGATGGAGGAGCGCCCAGTATGCTCAGGCCTTGGAAAAGAGGCAACACATAGCACACACACTGACACTGTAGGTACCTCAGGGACTGACACCTCTCTCTGACTCGCACACACAGTAAAATGGATGACACACACATCACATTACCTGCAACTTACCATGTATAGGCAGTGTACTGTGTGCATCCAACATAGGCGGCCCTCAAGCACTGTCCTTACAACTACCGCAAGCACAAGGTAAGTCAGTCTTCTTGACAATAAATGAATGGATTAGTATGTTTTGCTAGCATATCTATGATAATACTGCATGCATGCAAGGGAATGGGGTGGCCTACTGGGATAGCAGCACACAACTGACAGCTATGTGGGACACCAGGAAATGTCTGGCCAAAACTGGCCTCCATAAACTATGCAGTAGTACCCAAGGTGGCAAATTCCACTGCAGTATATGTGTGGGGACAACTAACTGGGGGGTCATAGGTCACAGGCATGGATGTCAGGGTGGGGGTCCCATAACCACCCCTCACACCCAAAAAGCAAGTTAGCTGTATAAAACCAAAGAGAAATGTCTGGTAAAGACACACAAATGGCAGCAATGTTGAATGACCCCCTACAGACACACCCAGTGATAACACAGCAGGACCTACAGTTGCAGTGAGGCTATGAAGGGTAAGAAGTTTGAAACTCAAATGTATGCCGGTACAATCTGAGCTGGGCTCTTTATGGATATGCCTCTAGCCCCCAAGACAGTGCACAATAGTATGGTAAATGTAACCAAAATGTAAAGCAAATATCAGTACAGTCTGTGCAAATGTGTACAGTTGACAGGTGTGCCCCCCCATATACCTACACAAATGCAGTAACATGTATGTTTGCAGGGAAATAGCAGCATAGCACACATTGGCAGGGCTGTACCACAAGAAAACATGTTGCCTGTCCACAATATGCAGGGGTCAATGAGCTATGTGTATGTGTGGTCTATACTGTCTGGATCTGGCCAGCATGTTCTCTTGGCAGTTGTGTTGTAGTGACCTACGTACAATGCTGCCTTTGACAGGGCCATGTGCAGAAAACTGCTATGCCAACTGATATGCATGTCAGTGACACCCACTGCTCTGCCGCTGAAATACCTGGAAGTCACAGTGCTATGTGGAATATACTACACATATTAGTGACATCTTGAATGACGTGTAGCAGAGATGCCAAGGCTTTTGTGAATATAAGTGCTTTTTGGTACTGTTGCCAGTGGTCATTCTCAATAATATTTTTTTCTTATGTTTGCTTTTACATATAATGGACATGCCTGCACAACTGAATGCACTCTGTACCCACGCTCATAACTCCCAACCTCTGACAGCAAGATATCTGGACAAAGGCAGAAATAAAAGTGGAACAAAGGCACAATGATACACATGTGTTGTAAATATCACCTTTACATACTGAGAAAGTTGGTAGGGTGAGGGGTTTGCAGTAGTGGGACTTGTCTGAAAGTTATTTAGGCTGAAACAGTAATGCCTGTCATTATTTTTTAAGATCACTCTTCAACTATATGTAACTAACTTGCCATAAAAACACAAGTTTATGTAGAAAGGATGAAACCTCTAGCCAAACACCTGGACAACCTGCCAAAAAATGTACAGGTGAGAGGTATGCCCACACAAGGATATGACATCTCAGGTTAGAAAGATACCACACAAGCAGGAGATTCCCAGCCAGTATATCATGAAGTTGTTGGACTGTTTACACAGCCAAGTCATTACTAAATTGGCTGTAGCCACACCTCACAAATGGTCTTGTTGGGCAAGAATTTACATATCTGCCCTCATAATATTGGTGTATGCATCAAACAACTAGTATTCCTCTGGTAAGGCACTGTGATGATCTGAGGATGTCTGGCACTAGGTAATGACACAATACATTGCAGTTTTAGACTACAGCTATGTCAGAAAATGTCTGCTAAACATTACAAGTACCCTGAGGTAAGTCCTGCGTACTCCTAAGAAGTATGGGTGTAACACACAAAACCCTGGACTGGAGTACACCTATCTCTGGATTGGAGTCCCACTCTAACTATAGAAGGTCACACTGGGCATGCTCCTACACTTAGCACTTAGAGAATCACAGAACATGTTGGAACCTACTTCGGAATATATGACTGTATTGTGTATATATGTCTGTGCATACAGACAGCTATGTACAACTCAACTGTACCCCCCTACACACACACACACACACACACAGACACACACACACACACACACACACACACACACACACACACACACACACACACACATCAGACAAGATTACCCTCAGCTAGTTGCAGGTGGCCAATATGTGATATATCTGCATCCGTTACGTGAGTTACACACACATATATATATATATATGGGCAACAGATAACAACATATGTCAAGCATACACACACATATATGTGGGGAAGTGAGAGACAGACAGTGATACAGAGTGAGAGAGAGACACAAAGGGCCACAGACAGAGTGAGTCACACACAGGGATACCCTGAATGGCATACATTGATGTCCTGCTGTGGACAGTGGCATACCAGTTGTAAACAGTTGCACATGCCAGCATAAAAGGTGAGCCCCATTGTGTACCAGTACTGTGGTTGGGTTTATAATATCATATCACCTGCATATGTGTGTGTGTGTGTGTGTGTGTGTGTGTGTGTGTGTGTGTGTGTGTGTGTGTGTATGTGTCCGTAGGTCTAAGTATTAGGAGACTCTTCCCACTAAGTACATTTCACATTGCCCTACTTCACAAGATCTGCTGCTGTCATTCACCTTAGAAGTACCATTGGAAACCCATCACCCCATAAGCTCTGCAGAACATGCGATAAATGCATAACACTATAATACAAACAACTAGATATGTAGGGGTTCTAATCTCAATACTGGCAAGTGTGTGTGTGTGACAGTTGTGTCTGCGAGACTGAGGGAGTGTTTGTTTGTTTTTTTGTAGGGGAAACAGTTTTAGGCCATTCCCACTCACAACACTTCCCAGTGCCCCACTTTATCAGTCCTGCTGAGGTCATTCCCCTTATTGGCACATTTGACCAGTTGTCAGCCCAGTAAATTCTGTAGCATATTTGATAACTGTGTAACACTATAGTACAAATCATTAGCTAGACAGGGGTCCTAATCTCAGATCTAGCTAATGAGTGTGTGTGTGTATGTTCGTAAGAAGGAGTATTTTGATAAGTCTCCCACCCACTGCCCTACTTTATCACTCCTGCTAATGTAATTCCCTTATCAGCACTTTTGGTCAGTTGTCAACCCAGTAAGCTCAGTAGCACATGTGATAACTGCATAACACTGTAGTACAAATAACTAGATAGGCAGGGGTTCTACTCTCAGATCTGGAAAATATGTGTGTGGGTGTATAAGTGTGTGTGTATATGTTTGGAGGAATAGCTGTGCAGCACTATAGTACAAATAACTAGATAGGCAGTGGTTTTACTCTCAGATCTGGTAAATGTGTATGTTTGTAGAAAGAGGTATTTTGATAAGTTTCTCACCCACTGCCCTACTTTATCAGTCCTGCTGATGTCATTCACCTTATCAGCCCTCTTGGCCAGTTGTCAACCCAGTAAGCTCTGTAGAGTGTGTGATAACTGTGTAACACTGTAGTACAAATAACTAGATAGGCAGTGGTTCTACTCTCAGATCTGGAAAATGTGGGTGTGTATGTTTGCAGGAAGAAGTATTTTGATACGTTTCCCACCCACTTGCCTACTTTATCAATCATGCTGATGTCACTCCCCTCATAGGTTCATAGGTGTGTACTAGGCTAATGGCCCTGGAGCATTTACAAGCCTAGCCCATAGAAGTGCCCTGCCATTGTGCCACCCGATGTTAGTTCCCAGTGCCTCCATCAAGTAGAACCACTGGAGAGATCCCTGGGGTGAACTTTCTATTACCCATCCACTCATCAAGATTTCACTGGAACAGGGTCGTCTAGGTGTTTTTCTTGACATGTATGGGAAGTCTATTCTAGGGCATGTGCAGTCTCTGGGTGTGGAACCTGTCCCTCCAGCATGTTGTGTTGATTGTGGTAATGAGGTTGAGGTACCTGCAGTGTGCAGTGCAGAGGGATTGGGATGTCTTTAGATGTAGCATTTCTAAAAAAGCTGGGTCAGACATGGCTTTGCAAGTCAAGTAGAGATTGCCTCTGAGTGTGTGATATGAGACAGAGAATAGCTGTAGTCTTCTGAGTCTGTCTGTGTAGGACATGTGTTTAATGACTAGAATCCTCTTTGTGAGGTACTTCTGTGGCCTCTCCAGCTGTTGGAGGTGTCTAGTGAGGTACATGCCAAATGGGCCATTATACTTGATGATTGGTCTAATGAGAGAAGAGTACACAGAGACAATGACCTATTTCTTCCTGGATGCAAAACCCTTGGTAATGCGGTGTGCCAAATAGAAGGATTTCCTGACTGCAGTGGCAATGTGGTGGTTAAAGGAGAGGTTGCTGTCAACCTGTGTCCCCAGATCTATTATAATACCTACAGTGTTCAGTGAGCTCCCATCGATGTGGTACTTAGTAGTTTTTACCAAAGGGGTTGATGATGCATTTTGTGGTGTTAAGCTTCAGGCCATGGTTTCCACACCAGACAGTGGACTCAGTGAGGCCTTTCTGTAGGATGTCTGAATCACTTGTGGAGTTAATGATGGCTCCCAGCTTGCAGTTCTCTGTGAACTTGGTCAGCCAGAGTTCCTTTGTGTTGGCCTGGACTCCTGAGAAGCAGGTGCTGAACAGGAGAGTACCCAGGAGTGATCCCTGTGGGACTCCACTCATGACTGGTTGGCAGTCTGACTTGGAGCTCACTACTTTCACACTGTGTGTTCTATCTGTGAGCCAGTTTGCAACCCCCAATGATATAGGTGTTGATGCCTAGTTTGGTGGGTTCATCAGTAATACCTGGCTGAGGAATGGTATCGAGAGCCTTGGCCAGATTGATATAGGCTGTATGCAGTGCCTTACTTTCATGCACAGCCCTGGTGACTGACTCAAAGAAGTCAACCAATTTGAGCAGGCATGATCTCCCTTTCACAAAGCCAAACTGTGTTGGGTCCAGAGTTAGGAGATTACCTATATGTTTGTCAATCAGGTCCCTGATGATGCACTTCATAGCTGTACATATCAGACTCATCAGGCTAATGGGCTGATAATTCCCAGGGTCTGTACTCGCTACCCCTTTATGGAGAGGGATGACTGTAGCAGTGTGCTATTTGGGACGAACAAAGCCTAAGGCGAGGCTGTGACTGAACAGGGCACACAGATGTGGTACCAGGTATCTTTGTAGTTCATGGAGAACACAGTGATGGATAATTTTGGGTCTCATGGAAGCTGTATTCTTGGCCATGGACAATGCAGGTTTAACCTGGGTGGCAGCAATCCTGGGTGCCTGGCATTCTTCAGGCATTTTGATTGTTCCCCTAGGGGGGAGAGAGGGGTAAAGCTGGCACTGAATGTGTTGGCAAGAATGTTGGAAATATCTGCTGGCTCAGTATAGGAAGTAGCATTGTGCAGTATCTCAGAGAACTTCTGGGTATTGCCAAGGAGGTTTTGGATATAACTATCAAAGGCTTTGTGATTGTTGTCAGTGTCTGCTGCAATTCTGCCATCATAGGTGGCTTTAGATGATTTCATGAGGGATCTCAAGTTGTTGTTGCAGCTAATAAGGGAGTTTTACCACTCTTGGGACTCCACTTTTGTCTGCAGCAGTTTCTTTCTTTTGTTGTGTAGGTTATTAATGGCAGGGGACCACCAGATTGTCCTCCAGTGTTAGAAGGAGAGTGTCATGGTTTTGTTGGGTATGGCTAGTTCCATGCATTGATGTACATGTTTGTACAGTGAATTTGTGTATGATTTGGCAGTCTTGCAGGCATTTTCCATTGGCATGGGTGCTGTGAAGTTAGCCACCTCTGTTTTAAGGAGTCCAAAGTCAGCTTTGGAAAAGTTTTTCAAAGTGGTTATCTTTGTGTGTGTGTGGGGTGGTGAGATGTGGATTTCCATGGTGATTACTCTATGTTGGATCTGTTCAGGTAGGGATTGACTACTGTTGTCAAGCAACAATACCATATGTTAGTAATCAACACAGGCCAAGGATGTTGCTTCCTCTACTGGGTGTCAGGATGAGCTGGTCCAGGGCATTGGAAATGATGAATTCCAGGAAGCATTGGGCCAGTGTATTGGTGCTTGAGTATCTTTCCCAGTTGATGGAGGGGTAGTTGAAGTCTCCTAGTATGAGAGTGTTGAGTTGGACCTTGATAGATTCCGGGGTGTTGAGGAATGCGGATTGAGAGTCTAGGGACATGGATGGAGACCTATAGCAGGCTATGACCTGGTTTGCACTATTACCCAATGTCAGTTGCACCTGAAGTATCTCAGATGCATTATGCTGGGATACTAGTCTGGAGCCATGCATATCCTGCATGAATATGGAGACACCACTGCATTTGGAGTTGTGGTCCATTTATTGGGGCTGACAGGTGTAGAATGGGTTATAGCATGGTAGTGCAGGGGTGTGGTCTTCTGCTGTAAACTGGGCCTCCATTACAGCACAAATGTCAATGTTCTCCATTTTGAGGAGTGCTTTGAGTGACTCCATCTTGAGATGTAGATGTTTAGTTTTGAGCAGCATGGCCCTCAGATTACATTTATGTATAGCTGTTATGTTGGTAACTTGATTTGGAACACCACCTAAAATGCACTATAGGGGTGGCAAGACACTTAGCCAGTACCTGCAAACCCAGGAGTGACAGATGCAGGCCATCTCTGGAAGCCATTGCAGTTTGTCAGTCATGTCATCCCAAGCAGACAGATACTGGATCCCCTGAGAATGACTCCAGACACTTAAGCCAATTGTTGAAGTCAATCATTTGTTGTTTGTACAGAAGTATAATTCTGGGTGACAGTAGTATACTGCTCAGGGCTACTGTCATACCTGCCTGGCCCACATAATCTGAGTGCCCCACCATGTCTCTTTTCATGTAGTCCAGGGAGGTGTGTCTCAGGTCATTGGCACACACACATGAACAATGACAGAGTATATTTTAGTTGTTGTGGAGTGACCTGACTGAGTGTATGTGTTGGATTCTGGCACCTGATAGACAGCTGAATGTTACCTTTGCCATGTTCAACCTAGTGAGTGGGACATCTGTGTGCCTCACTATTGAGTCACCTATGATTACTGTATTGGGCAAGGTGATTAGCCTTAGGGGCTTAGGTTGCGGGGCACTCTGTGTAGGTGAGATATGTGTCCTGTAGTTTGTGCTGTGTTGTGTTGTGGTGGTCGAGTGGGTGTCTGTCTTGGTGGTCTCTGTTGTTTGGGTAAACATCTAATGAGAGCCTGTGTGAAGGTGGGTGTGCGGTTTTTGTTTGTATGTCAGAGCTGTGATAGTGCGTGTTCTGGAGGGTATGCATTCCATGTGATGTGGTGCAGGTGTTGACCCTTCTCCTCTTGACCAGCTAGTCCAGTCTCCGCTGAAGAGTGCATATCATCCAATTTGGTGATATAGGGGTATCTCTCATAAGTCTGAGTTTTGGGAGTTTAGAGGAGAGGAGAGGGTTGTCTGTGTACATGAGACAGTTGCAACAGTGCCTCAGAATGCTCAACCAGGTTAATGGGCAAAAGCACAGGGTACTGCACTTTAATCATGCCAGGAAGGGTGGTCATAACTACTAAGTACTGGAGCTGATTCCGTGAGGAACAACTACTGCTGATGGCTTTCAGGTATGCTAGAATAATTTATACAAAAACCTGTTGAAATGCAAAGCTATTAGGCTATTTGAAGTGCAAGAGAGAAAGAACTAGCAACATCCAAAGGAAAAACTGAAGGCAGACTTTCTGGCACATGTAATAGTTTACCTCAGCTGTGCAGTTATCAGCACCTTTGGCCAATTGTCAGCCCAGTAAGCTCTGTAGTGCATGCGATAACTGCCTAACACTATAGTACAAATAACTAGATAGGCAGGTGTTCTGTGTGTGTGTGTGTGTGTGTGTGTGTGTGTGTGTGTGTGTGTGTGTGTGTGTGTGTGTGTGTGTGTGTGTGTGTGTGTGTGTGTGTGTGTGTGTGTGTGTGTGTGTGTGTGTGTGTGTGTGTGTGTGTGTGTGTGTGTGTGTGTGTGTGTGTGTGTGTGTGTGTGTGTGTGTGTGTGTGTGTGTGTGTGTGTGTTATACCATTTTGAGTTGTGTACCACCCTGTAAACTTCCCATCACTCTACTTTACTAGGCCTGCTGATGTCATTCACCTTAGAAGTACCTTGGGATGAGGTGAAATTATGTAAGCTTTGTGGCTTGTCTGATAACTGTGTAATACTATAGTAGTAATAACTAGATAATCTCATCTATTCTCTAATCTAATCTCAATACTGGCAACTGTGTGTGTTTGGGTGAAGATCATATCCTCTTTGGCTGATACCATTTTGATGTGTGTACCATCCATACCTGTTTACCACCTCCCAATGGCATTACTTTATACAGCATGGTAACAGCATCTGCCTCACATGCAGCATGTTAAACCATTGTGCAGGCCATACCAGCCCTCTGTACAGATGTGTATGGATTATACAGATGCAACCTATCTATGATCTGTGTCCCTTAACAATGCCCATGTATGTGATATTGCTGCCAAATCGGCCACAGTGAGTGTAGTGATACACATGCCAGCATCAGGTATCATACCTGACTAAAACATCATGCTGATACAACATTTGCTACACTATCACTTGCCCAGGCTTGTAGGAGCAGTACACGACTCCACATGCTATTTCTGGTGGGTTATCTCACCATCCATGAAGGCATTCAAAACATTACCTGTTGTAAGATGTAGTGTATGTCCCATGCATATAATCTATGTGGGGCATGTCATGTGTATGTAGTACTACAATACATCAAAGTGGAAATGTAGGTTTACTAATCTGTCTATTGCCAACTGTGTTTGTGTTACTGTATGCATATCCACTGTGTCAGTCCTTACTGTGTGTATGTAAAGGATATACCATTTTGTCTCCCTGTTCCACCCGCTGAGCTCAGGAATACATACCACAAACCTGTCATACACAGTAACATGCATGCCCTCGTCAACTGCATCAGGGTTGAGTGTATGGAAAAGAAATGGCAAAGCCAACAGGTGTTGACAGGGGAATCTGTTGCAGTTAATGTAATGGCTACGCTTGTGAGGGACCCGCTGACAGTACTGCAGTAACCTGTTCTGTATGTCTAAGCCTGTGGTTCTACACAACACTGAGGTAACATGTCTAAAGGCTACCTGTCTGTGACAAGGGGTATACATGCAAGGTCACACTGTCTGACAACAGTGTCCCTCACACACTGTTGCATACATACACACCTGGTACATGTACATATAAAGCTGTACCTTGCCTATGACATGGTCAGTGTATTCCCATTTTGCCATACTCTCTCTTGGGAATGCCTACAGGGCCACAGCCTGCAGACACACAGACACCTGAAACACAAACAGAATAAAGCATGTCAGACTACATTCAGTCAGTGGTACTAACAGCAATAATACATCCTGGCTAATAAGGTACATACACCTGTAGGTGTACCCATAACAAATGCAAGCAGACAGCACCTTACATAGTGTTACATACCTACACTGCACTATATTCACCCTTTGCATCAGACCCATATTGGCATGTCCCTGCATTGATGTTATGGATAAGAGGGATGTATTACAGGTATGATCATATGCACAGGGTGTGGTGTGAGTTTGCCAGATGACTATATTGGGCCATAAGGTTGACATCATGTGTGTGTGTTTGCAGGAGTATCCGATAGATGGCCTGTGCAGAGGTGCTGTGTGTATCTGGAGGTGACTTGCCTGTGATACAAATGTGTGTGTGCATGTATGCATACAGTCACACCATGTGGCTGCTATACACTGGGATATGTTGGACATCTGTTGAGCATACATGGCAGGGTGACCAGTTTACTGTCTCCAGCCATGGACATGGGAACTGGTCCTGTCAGGGGTATCACTAGCACCACCAGGCCCAAGGCCAGATGCAGTACTGCTTCCTGATAGTGACTGCTGTCTGTTGGATCTGTGCCCCTGATGCGACCAGGCCAGGACTACATGCCCATGGCCTGCTCCGGTGTGATGTGGACACCAACCCCCCCTTCGGTAGTACTGGTGGCACTGCCACTACAGGAGTGTGAAGGTGCATGGCCCCATAGACTCTCAGCTGTTGTTGATGCTGACCTACATCCATGTGACTGATGCCCATCTCCCACTCCATGCTCTAGCACAGATATGCCACTGTTGAGGATTGCCAAGGTCTTACCCCACCGTCCAGTTATGACCTCAGTATTTTGACATGTGGCCACAACAAGGTCATGTATGTTGCCACATAAATCAGGAAGAGTTGCATCCACCACCCTGAGTATTTGTCTGGTGTGGAATTCACTACATGCTTGTGCACCCATGATGGCCCGAAACACGTGTCTGGTAACACCTGCTGTGGCACTTGTGACAGCAGCTTCATGAGCAGCAGCCCTCCTGTGAGCACCCCTGTCCATCCGCCTGCGTGGGACCTCATCTGCACTCTGGCTATGTCTACACTCACACCTGCCATAGTCACCACACTTGCCTGTTCCATACCACCACCTGCCAACTGTCCATCATCTGTGGCCACTGGTAAAGGGCTGTGTGGGCATTGTCACTGTGTGTGGGGATGGTGTGGACAAGAGTGAGATGCCAACCAATGGCAAAGATTCAGCCCCTGACAACCCCACCTGTACCTCACTATTTCTATCATCATTGTCAAAGTCTGCAGAGACAATGACATCAGTTTCCAAGTGGGACGGACCCTGAACCCCATCGCCACCAGTGAGGGGAAGACAACATATGCACATTAATACCTGCACTATGAGGTTGGCTGGTACACACACACACACACACACACACACACACACACACACACACACACACACACACACACACACACATTTACAGGTGAGGTGGTACAAATCTGTTACACAGACCTCACATTACCCAAATGGTGACATGCCTGACACACGGCCCTCAACATCATGCATTGCCGCCAGTTTTACTACATATAACTAACAATACAGAGTTTTGGGATAAGTGATTAGTGTTAGTAGGTGATGGCCCTTCCCCAGCATATACTGCACCCATGTACACATCATTGCTGTTCACCTGTATAGCACAGTTGCAAGTACTACAGAACATACCTCACAACTGTACAGATACTCGCAGGATGTGTAGATGTCTGGTTCATATGTTTGCTCTGTTTCTCATAACCCCTGTGTTTTGATGATACATAACTGGAATGATCTGAGGAGTGACGTCACTGATTAATGACATACATTTGAGTTTCAGACCTCCAAACCAGCAGTAAATGCATGGTCACACAATTCCTGTTACACCACCAACCTTCTAAGCTTACAGTGGATATGATAATTGAACACAACCCTGTTAACATCCAAATATATTACCCACTTTTCATGTGATATATGACCTGTGCAATCCAATTGATAAACAAACAAATGTGTTATGTGTAAAATATAATGAATGAAATATGTACAATATGGTGGTTGCATAAGTGTGCAGACCCTTAAAAGGATACTTTGTTGAAGCACCTTGTAAATGACTTACAACATTCACTCTTCTTGGGAAGGTGTCTATCAGCATGGCACATCTTAACTTGGCAGTTTTTGGTCACTCTCTTTTGCAAAGGTACTCCAAATCTGTCAGATTGCAAGGGCAGCTCAGGTGCACAGCCCTCGTCAAGTCATACTGGGGTTTTGCTATAGGGTTTAGGTCTAGGCGCTGGCTGGGCCAATCAACCATGAGTGTGTTCAGGTGGAGCAATTGTTAGGTAGCTTTGGATGTGTGCTTTGGGTCCTTGTCATGTTGAAGGCTGACACCCCTTCTCATCCTCACCATTCTTGCAGACACCTGATGGATGTGGGCCAGAAGTGAGTGTATTTTGAACTGTTCAGACTTCCCACCACCATGACTACAGGCCAAGTTTCAGCTTTAGAACAGCATCCCCACAGCAGGCCAATGCCACCAATGTGATTCACCATGGGGATGGTGGTCTTCAGGTGAAGAGAGGTGTTGCTTGTGCACCACATGTACCTTTTGGTATTGTCGCTGTGAGGTTGATCCATAGTCTCATTACACCATAACACATTTTCACACATGCCTTTGGGAGACTTGATGTGCTCTTTTGCAAGTTGTATCCACCCCTAGATGTTTTTTGGTGTGGGGAAATGCTTCCATCTTCTGACCCTACCCCATAGGCCAGACTTATGCAGAATATGAGAGATTGTTCTCACATGTAGTACACAACACCAGTACATGAAAGAGATTCCTGCAACACCCTCAGTGTTGCTGTATGTCTCCTGGCAGCCTCCCTGACCAGGTTTGGACATATCTTTTTATCAGTTTTGGAGGGATGTCAGGTTCTTTTCCACAGTACTGGCGTCCCATATTCAGTCCACCTTTTGATGACTGTCTCTACCATGTTCCATGGTGTATACAATGCTGTGGTAATGTTGTTGTACCCTACTCCTGAGTGATACCTTTCAAATATGAGACCCCTTTGCTGCTTTGTAAGCTGTCTGCAAGCCATGGCTGTTGCTGCTGAAGGCAACTGAGCAAATGTCATGAATATCCTACTTGGACAGTAGACTGTTGTTTGGTGTTACTCAGAGTGCCTTTACTTGATGGCAGGTGTGTACCAAAGTAGACTGAATGCTGTCAGTAAATCACAAACTGCTGCAATAAAATGTTATCTGAAGGGTGTGGACACATATGCATCCAGCTTATTGTAAGGTTTGTATACTTCCTATTTGGTGCCCAACAGATTGGTTGGCTTTACAAGTGAATTGTTCCTGTTATGGGTCATATTAAAGGTTGGAAAATGTGTGGACTGGCATATTGTGGTCGCAATTTGTATATATCACAAACACCTGGCATCTTAACAGAGGTGTGTACACTGTTTATATCCACTGTATAAGAGTAATGTTTCACACATGTCCCTACCTTAAGCCATTTGTTCCCCCATTTTGCTGGTCTCTGTCCAGAAATCTTGCACTGACAGGTTGTGAGGTATGCTACAGGAATGTTATATTCTCTTCAGATTGGCCCCTGTGTTGACCACTGTGATGCAATGCAGTTAACCCCACCACAAGTGAACATGCGCATTATGCAATACGGCTATGAGTTACAGTTGTGTGCATGGTAAATTGCATGCCCTTCACATGCCTGGGGTATTGGCAAACCACAACAGAACAATTCCATACTCACCAGCTTTAGGCTACTGTCCCACATGCAGACCAGAGGGGCCTAGGTAGTTGTGGGTGAGAGGTATTGTCAGCAGACTCACATGTGGCATTGGTACAGGATGGTTGCAGTACAGCTGCACATTTACAGTACAACCCCCAATACTACACAATTTGCTGTCCTTCACCATAGATGCGCACTTCTGTGCATTAGAAAACCCCATCCACAACTGCAATGTGACCTGACACATGCATGTAGATACTCTACAGATACATGTATGTCTGCTACATTAGTGTAGTAATCTCCACTGGGGCCTTACCTGCACACTCCTCATCCATTGTCTGGGTGCCACCCACCTCCTGCATATGGGGGTCTGTAGCCAGATGTTGTACTGGGATGGGTGCCCCAAGGTTGGTGAGGAGCTCCTCGTTGGGTCTCAGTGGGGGCTGCATGGTTGGGCCCCCACCCTGTGGCTGTGTGTTCCCTGGCCACAGCAGCAGCCCTTTGCCTGGCATGGCATATGAGGTCAGTTACACAATGCCGGACCTGCCCATATGTATGTGCGTGCAGGCCGACATGGTTTTCCCTGTGGACAAGGTCTCCCACAGTGCAGTCCTCTCCCGCAGATGTTGCTGCCTCTGAGTGAACATAATTGCATGGTGCTGTAGTATGGCTTTGATGACAATGGTAGTGTCAGCCACTGAAAATGTTTCCCTTCTTTGATGTAACATTACACCTGGAAGACATAAACAGGGAAACACATCACAGGACCTCATACATTTGGCAATAGTATGTACAGAACTTGCACATGTACATTGAATGCCAGTAGCTACCACTCACAACCACACCATGCTCCTGTAATCTATCAACACAGTATCAGTTTGCATTGTACTCCCAGTCCTGATGTGTCATGTTTCCCCAATGAAGGCTAGTAAATTGCATAATCCTCTATTCCTCATTCAGGTCTGTGTAGATGGATGACATTGGCCATCTTCCATGCAGATTGGGTGTAGATGGTGCCGAGGCTTGGTGTGACTACGGTGTGTAATGGAGCTGGGAGCACATGCCTGAGTTCATGTAGAATGCGGACAGGGATGTTATCATGTCCCATGGATACTTACGTTTGTTGCCTTTCAGTAGGAAATATGTACCTGCTCACTGGTGATGAGGGGAGGGGTGCAGGTGCGGTGCATATCCACCTACAGTGATGCTGAGCCAGGGGGTGATAGTTGCCCTTACCCCATCTGCAGTAAGTTGGCTATTGCTATGCTGTGTGTGCATGTGATCTGATTGACCACCATTACAGGTTGGGTTGGTTTGTTGCCTCTGAGACTGCAGACATATGGGAAGATGGCTTTGTGATTGGCGTTGGTGGATGTGTCCATTTCTTACTCATAGTTAGCCTTACAGTAATCCACCTGTGACCTTATATGCTTGTTCAGACAATGGCTGACTTGATGCCAGGTTAATGCCTACTCCTACCTTGCCCTGTACAGCCAATATAGGGACCAAGTCTGTGGTTTGTGTATTGCTGCCATCCAGTTAGGGGATTACTCTATCTTGGTGCAGGCAGGTTTTACAAGTAAGGTATTGCTGAGTCCAGGCAGCTATGTAGGTGTTCATATAACTGCTTGGAGTAGGCATGGACACAAAATCATAACACAATTGGACACCTCTCCAGTTTCAAACTGATAATCATGCTTATTGTAGTACCCATGGCTGTGTCAGGGCAATGCAATGACCAGTACCTGTAGAAATGTCACTGTGTTGGATGCACAGTAACTAAGATTACATGTGTGTACAACATATACAGCTTAATTAACTGACATTTTGCATCCCATGTCTGTTGTTATGTGGTAGCCAGATACACCTACTCATACTGACATGCACAGGTAATATCTGATATACATTTCTATTCTATGTCAGTATGGCACACTGTATTCACACTCTTGCTGCCCAATCATCCCTCTAAACCTGTTAGAGCAGGACATCTGTAGGATGCCACACATACATGGGGGAAATGGGACAAAATTAGTGACACTGTCTTAATATTGGTGTAAATCACTTGAGTCATTCGATAGCAGAGAAGCCTTTGCATTGACAGGTATACCCTGGAGGATGTACAACACTAATATGACAGGAAGAGAGGAGAAAGGCTAGGAGTGTGGAAGTGAGGGTAAGAACTTTTAATGTTGGCAGTATGACTGGTATAGGGACAGAGCTAGCTGATATGATTGATATATTGTGTGTGCAAAAGACCAGATGGAATGGGAGTATGGCTAGGTGTATGGGAGGCAGGTCACAATTGTGCTATCATGGTGTGGATGGGAGGAGAAAGGGGGTAGGGGTTATCCTGAAAGAAAAGTATGCCAAGAGTATTTTTGGAGGATGAAATGAGTGTCTGATAGAGTGATGTTTATGAAGCTGGAAACTGATGGTGTAATGATGACTGTTGTTAGTGCATATGCTATGCAAGTTGGTTGTGCAATGGGTGAGAAAGAGAAATGTGAAGTCAGTTGGATGACATGGTGATGACTGTACCCAAGGGTGACAGAGTGGTGATTGCAGCATATTTCAATAGGCGTGTTGGTGAAGGGAATAGAGGGGATGAGGAACTGATGAGTATGTATGGTGTTAAGCAAAGGAATGTAGACGGTGAGATGGTAGTGGATTTTGCAAAAAGGATGGACATGACTGTAGTGAATACATACTATAACAAGAGGGAGGAGCATAGGGTGACATACAAGAGTGGAGGAAGATGCACACAGGTGGGATATATCCAATGTAGGATCTCAGTTTGAAAGAGATTGTAGACTGTAAAGTGGTGACAGGGGAAAGTGTAGTTAGGCAGCATAGAATGTTGGTCTGTCAGATGATGTTGGTGATCAAGAAGAGGAGGAGTATGAGGGCAGCATCAAGGATCAAATGGTGGGAACTGGAAAAGGGTGATTGTGAGGTGGAGTTCAGGGAAGAGTTAAGACAGGCACTAGGTGGCAGTGACAATTTACAAAATATCTGAGTAAGTGCAGCAGAGCTGGTAAGGAAGACAGCTAGAAAGGTGCTTGGTGTGATGTGGATGGAGGAAGGAGTACAAGGAGACCTGGTGATGGACTGAGGAAGTACAGGATAGTATACAGAGAAAGAGGTTGGCGAAGAAGGAGTGGGATTGTCAGAGAGATGAGGAAAGTATACAGGAGTATAAGGAGATGAGGTGCATGGCAACGAGAGAGGTGGCAAAGGCTAAAGATGAGGCATATGAAGAGTTGTATGACAGGTTGGACACTAAGGAGGTATGAAAGGACTTGTACTGATTGGCTAGACAGAGGGACTAAGCTAGGAAAGATGTGCAGCAGATAAGGGTGATAAAGGATAATGAGGGAAACATACTCACAAGTGAGGGGAGTGTGTTGAGCAGATGGACAGAGTACTTTGAGAAACTGATGAATGAAGAGAATGAGACAGAGAAGGTTGGATGATGTGGGTATGGTGAATCAGAAAGTGCAATGGCTTACTAAGGAGAAAGTAAAGATAGCTATGAAGAGGCTGAGTACTGGAAATCCTGTTGGACCACATGACATACCTGTGAAAACCTGAAGGTGTTTAGGGGAAATGGCAGTGGTGTTTTTAACCAGATTGTTTAATGATATCTTGGAAAGTGAGAGGATGCATGAGGGATGGAGAGAAAGTGTTTGGTTACCGTTTTAAGAATAGGGTTGATGTGCAGAGCTGTAGTAACTACAGAGGGATAGCATTGATCAGTCACAGCATGAAGTTATGGGAAAGAGTAGTGGCAGCTAGGTTAAGAAGGGAGGTGATGTGTAGTGGTCAGCAGTATGGTGCCATGCCAGGAAAGAGCACAACAGATGAGATGTTTGCTCTGAGAGTGTTGATGTAGACGTACAGGGGAGGTCAGGAGCTGCTTTGTGACTTTCTGGACTTAGAGAAAGAATATGACACGGTGCCTAGAGAGGAGTTGTGGCATTGTATGAGGAAGTCATGAGTGGCAGAGATATATGTAAGAGTGGTACAGGATATGTATGAGGGTTGTATGACAGTGGTGAGGTCTGAGGTGGGAGTGATGGATGGGTTTAAGGTGGAGGTGGGGTGACATCAGGGATCAGCTGTGAGCCCTTTCTTATTTGCAATGGTGATGGACAGGTTAACAGACAAGATCATACAGGAGTCCCTATTGACTATGATGTTTGCAGATGACATTGTGAACTGTATTGAGAGTAGGGGACAGATTTAGGAGAACCTGGAGAGGTGGGGGTATGCTCTAGAGAGGAGAGGAATGAAGGTCAGCAGGACTATGACAGAATATCAGTGTGTGAATGAGAGGAAGGATAGCAGAATGTTGAGGATGCAGGGAGTATAGTTGGCAAAGGCGAATGTGTTGAAATGAATGGGATCGACATTTCAGAGTAATGATGACTGTGGAGGACAAGTGAAGAAGAGAGTACAGGCAGGATGGAGAGGGTGGAGAAGAGTGTCAGGAGTGATTTGTGACAGACGAGTACCAGTAAAAGTGAAAGGGAAGGTCTCCAAGAGGGGTAGTGAGACCAGCTATGTCATATGGGTTGGAGACAGTGACATTGGCAAAAAGGCAGGAGTCAGAGCTGAATGTGGCAGAGATACAGATGTTAGGATTTGCACTGGGTGTGACAAGAGTGCACAGAATTAGCAATGTGTATATGAGAGGGTCAACCCATGTTTGACGGTTTTGAGACAAAGCCGGAGAGGCAAGAGTACATCGGTTTGGACATGTCCTGAGGAGATATGCTGAGCATGAGTATATCGGGAAAAGGATGGTAAGGATGTAGCTGCAAGTTAAGAGGAAAAGAAGAAGGCCTCAGATAAGGTTCTGGAAGTGGTGAGAGAGGACATGCAGGTGGTTGGTGTGACAGAGCAAGATGCAGAGGAGAGGCAGAAATGGCAACAGGTGATCCACTGTTGCGACCCCCTAACAGGAACAACCAGAGGAAAAAGAATGAAATGTTGTAATGTCCATCTTCCCAGATTTGCCAAGGAGTGGCCAGATATAACACAACTCTATGAGTAAATGACTACAAATATGAGACACACATGTGGTCAGTGTGCATAACATTGGACAGTTACATGGTATGAGCTCAGTATATCACATGCAGTTCAACTCACACATCTGCAAAAGTACTTTACTTTGCAAATAACATATATAGGTCTCTCACATTTCTGAGACAAACAAGTTTATCATTTATTTTATTTATTTATTTTATTTATTTATTTTATTTTACATTTGTTGACCGGGAGTGTCCAGCTGAGCCAAAGCCCTTTTTCAGTTGAGGCACAGGGAGAAAAGCTCCATCAGTACATTCAAATTAACAAAAAGTAGAATACAATGATAATTTAGATTCTTAAAATAATAACAAAACATGCATAAGTCTAAAAACAAGACAAAAGTTGCTTACTATTATTATATATTGATTAGACAGTAACAGTAATTCTTGTGGTGTTTATAGTTATGTAAAGGGAAGGAAGGTTAAGGGGTGGTGGGGAGAGAAAGGAAAGGAGTAGAAAAAGAGAGGGAGAGAGGGAGGTTTATGGTGGTAAAGAAGAGAGTAAACTGATTTAATTATGACTATATAAGATGGCTGAGGTCAGGGAGAGTGAGGGCAGTGACAGGTCCAATGACTTTTAAAGTATTAATTGGTGGCAGATTTCAATTGTTTGGAGTGTGCGAGGGTCCTGGTTTCAAGGCGAAGTTTATTCCAAGCAATGGAGGGATGGTAGCTATATATATTACACCCAGTATTTGACTTAGGTTTGTAGACTTTTAATAGGTCTTGGGATGAGCTCTGGAGGTTCCTAGTTGGGGGAGATGAGAGATGATAGTGCTGTCCAAAAGACAGGCTGATAGACAATGGAGTGTATGATTTGGAGTTGAGACTGGAGGAGTAGGTGAGGTAATTCTATCCAGTTTAGGAATTTTAGGATGAGACACTGGTGGGATTTATAGGATTGTTGTGCTGCAAATCTTCCTATCTTGTGATAGGTTGACTCAAGTTTGGTGAGTACTGTGGAGATGAGATTTGTAAGTATTTGGGAACAGTATGTTAGGCAAGGTAGAAGCTAAGCATGTGTAAGAGTAATCCTGGCTTCGGTGGTAAGGAATTTTTTATTTCTATATAGGAGTCTAAGTTTCTGATGGGTTTTTCTGATGCAATTATTTATGTGTAGATCAAATTTTAATTGATCGTCAATGGTAACTCCAAGTAGTTTTGTGTTAGATTCAACTGTTATAGGAGTATTGTTTAGGGGCATTATGGAGAAGGAAGATTTGCTATGGTTAACGTTTTTGGTAAGAAAGAGAAGCAACTTTGTTTTTTTAGGGTTGAGGATGAGCTGATTATTAGAGAGCCATGTCTCGACTGAGTTAAAGAATGACTGGGTAGTTGATAGGAGTTTGGAGGGTGAGTTGGCAATAGTGATGACTCTAGATTCATCTGTGTATTGGACAATGGTTGACTGAGGACAAAAGGAGTAGAGTAAGTTGTTGAAAATATTAAAAAGTAGTGGACAAAGAATGGATCCTTGGGGAACACCCATTCCAACTGGGAGGGGAGTAGATAGAGCAGAGTGCCATCTCACTGACTGGAGTCGGTCAGAGAGATAGCTAGAGAACCATTCTACATTGTCAAGGGAGAAATTAAGGTCAGTTAGTTTGTTAAGTAGGAGAGAGTGGGAGACAGTGTCAAAAGCCTTAGAGAGGTCAAGGAATAGACAAGAGATAAGTTTATGATCATTTTTGACTAGAGAAATAGTGTTGAGGAAGGACAGCAGAGCAGTGGTGGTACCGTGCTTAGGTCAGAAGCCATGCTGTGTGGGAGTGAGTAGTTTGTCCTGCATAAGATAATGTATAACTTGTTTGTGTATACATTTTTCCAGGACTTGATGGGGGACAGGATAACAATAGGTCAGAAGTTGGAGATTTCTGTGGAGTTACTTCCTTTGTGAATTGGTGTTGTGTAAAATTGTTTCCAGATTGAAGGAACTTTAGATTCAGAGATGGAGCAATTTATTAGGATAGATACTGGTAGAGCAAGGGGATGGGCAGCTATCTGGAAAAAGGTAATTGGGGATATTGTTAGCAATACAGAGCATGGTTTAAGCTTAGAGAATAGAGTTTTGATATAGGAAGTGGGAACAGGTTTAAGGGAGGTGTTTTCAGAATTAGTAGCTAAGGACTGTTTAAGGAAATTAGGGGAATTGTAGTTGGAGGGGTTGGGCTTAAACAGCTTGGATATCGATTCAATAAAATAAGTATTGAAGGTGTTAGCTGTATCTTCAGGTGAGTTGTCTGGACATGAATGTTGGTGAAGTTGAGTTTCCAGGATGGATCATATGGTTGATAGCATTCCAGAATTTTTTAGGATCAGTTTTTAATATTGTTGGGTGGTTGTAGTAGAATTTTTTTTTTTATCTTTGTTGATGAGTTTTTTGTTTGGTTTCTAAATTCTTTATACTTTTGTAAGTTGGTGGATAGTTTAGATTGTGCCCATATTTTCCATGCCTTAACTTTGGTTTTCATAAGAGTCTGAGTGGTTTTAGATAGCCAAGGGGATATTTTAGCTTTTATTCAGTTTTTTTCTGAGTGGGGCTAATTTGTTTAAGATGTTAAGTAAGGTTGAGTTAAAGGATTTGACAGCTTTGAGCAGTGGGAGCAGGGTGAGGAAGTTCCAATTTACTCAAGAGAGAAGGGTTTTAAATGTTTCTGGGTTGAATTTGGAAAGCTTATGACAAGTGATATACTTGTGTGGTTTACAGAAGTGGTGGGTGTATCTGAGAACTTTTATTGGAGATTGGTCACTTACTGTATCTGGGAGTGTTTCTGGGTTGTGGTATTTGCAGATATTTGAAAGTAGTAACCAGTCTATCAGGGAGTCAGGGGAATGAGATTTGCTGGTATGAGTAGGTTGAGAAATTAGTTGTATAAATCCATATAGATTTATGTGATGAGGAAAGTTGGGATTAGTGAGGGTTAGCCAATTAATGCTCACATCCCCTAGGAGGATAGTTTCATTAGAAATGTTTTGGGTGAGATAAGAGAGAATGTTTTCCAACAGGGGAATGTTGTCCCCTGGTGGAATATACATGGCTACTACAGTGACGGCAGTATAGTTGTTGAGGTTGAGGTTGGCTGCAAGTACTTCAGTGGGTGCAAAGGGGGGATAGGTTGCTTAGGATGAGAGAGAGTTAGGAATAAATTATTGGACTAAATTATGGCAACTCCGCCACCTTTTTTGTTTAGGTGGCCAAGGCGAAGTATATTGTATCCCAGTGGGATAATATCTTTATCTAGATTTTGGGGTTTTAGCCAAGTTTCAGTTACTGAAATAACATCTGAGGTATGATGTGATATCCATGCATGAAATTGGCTAACTTTGTTAAGAATGCTCCGAGTGTTGATAGAGTAGAAAGAGATTTGTTTGTTAGTTGTGGGTGGGTGGTTTGAGTTGGGAGGGGTATTTAGACAGGTGGAAGTGTTAGGTGTAGGACCAGGATTTGGATGTATGTCTCCAGATATGAGTAGGGTTAAAAGGTGATGGTAGGGTTTCATATTTGGTGGCTAGGTGCTAAGGTACTTTGTCTTGGTTTTGGTGGATAGAGAGTAGGAGGGAGGAATTCTTATTCTAAGAATTAGGGTGCTTGTGGGAAGAATAGATGCAGAGATAAGTAAAGGTTGCTGAGGATAGGAGAAGGTGTGAGTATGTAGGTTGGTGGGATCTTTATGAAAATGGGGGTAAGTGTGTGGGAGATGATGTGATGGTGAATAGGATGGATAGATATAGGAAGAGTAGAGCAGAGGTAATGGAGACAGACATGGTTAGTAGAGAGGGAGGAGGCATTACAGTTAAGAGAGGAGAACCGATATGGTGGTGATAACAAGATTGAGCTTCTGTGATTGATGGTTGAGAGGGGTTGCTAGGTAAGAGTGGAAAGAGTAGTTATGAGAGAAAGGTGTAGTAAGGAGTAGTTATATTGTGCAGAGGTATGTTAAGAGTATGTTGAGTTGGAGTGCTGAGAATACAGGAAGGGGTGGGGCTTGACGGTGGGAGATATCATCTGGATAGGTATAAAGGAAATTATATGGGCGTGGGTGGGAATGGGGATGGGAGGAGAGCAAAGTGAGTCTGAGCATAGTGGGGGTGAACGTAGCAGGGCTACACCAGATTTGGTGGATATTACAAGAAATAACAATCAGTAAATCTAAGTTAAGGGTAACAAGATTAGTCAAAATGTAGGGTGTAAAATAGTAGTCATTTAATTGATTTTGCCTTCCTTTTAGCAAGTGTGGCTAAAGTTGTATTCACAAGTAAGATATGGATATGTATGACATCCCAGCAGCTGGCCTAGCATTGTCACATTCAGTATTGATCAACACACACTCCAGTAGTAGTCATATGTGAGCCATCCTTTCCTGGGGTGACTCAGGGGTGTGACCTATGATCTGTCTCACTGCAGACAGACCCAGATGCTATGGTCATTGGTTCTGATCAGCAATATATCAGTACAGTAAATATTATTGAGACATATATGTTAAACTTCCTATTTCTCATTCTTAGATACCCCCTACTGCAGTCCATTACATGCTTACTTGTTTGACATACCTTATTTTTTTCCAAGTATAGGTGGGTATATCTTGCTGTTTTCTCTCTCTCTCTCTCTCTCTCTCTCTCTCTCTCTCTCTCTCTCTCTCAAGGATATAGGGTGCACATCTGTTTTGCAGAGGTAGCAGCTTGCCTTTTGTAGGTAATGCTTATGAACAGCTGATGACCTGTGTACCAATTGATGTTCCCCACTTGCTAATTGCATGCAGAAAAGCTGTGCTGTTATTCATATTGCCAATGGCATGGCAACACACTCCTATAATTGAGTACTTAATGTGGGCGTTGGCCCTTTTCCTTGCCAGTAAGGAGGACTTCATGGAAATGGGTGAACAACAGCATCACAGAGGGTATTTGGAAATACCTCTTACAACTAAAACTGTGGAGACAGGCCAACAAAACGGGGGAGAATGTTACAGACATAGGGACAGAATGTAAGTATTGCTGTTATACATTTGGATTAATGCTAGTCTAACAGGGTTTGTGTGGACATGGAGTATCTGCTTGATTGTAACTCTAACAGTGTTATGTGTTAGACATAACTCTCAACTGTAGGGCTATCCGCAGAATGGCCAGAGTTTGGACTCGTATATTTGATGTGTTCCTCAGACATTTTTTTTGTCTTTGGAAAATCAGTAGCATACTCTGTGGATTGCAGTCAGTAACTGCTAACATCCATTTGTGTTTCTGACCTCATATCCCTCAGAAATGATATGTTACAACTAACACTTGTACACCAGCAACTTTCTCAGTTTATAACAGCAATATTTCAAATATGTCCCTGTTTTTGGCCCTCTGTCCCACAATTATGTCAGGCTTTGTCCTGATGTCATGCAGTAAGAGGTTGATAGGTATGGTATATGATTATTTAGTGCCTCCATTCCTGATATCATCCCAGTGATGTATCAGACTGCCAGACATGTTATGTGGAAGAGGCCTTATATATGAGGGGAAAGCCTGGACATTCTATGGGACTTTGTACAGTTCAAAGGTCTGTGTATTTCTGGTAATTGTTGACAGACTGTCAGGACTGTGTAGCAGTGTAGTCTGTCAATGTTATTTGGCCTGTGTAGGGAGGTTGGTGGATGTATGTGTTGTGGCTCCTTTTCTATCTGCCTGTGCATGCTGCTTCTGTTTCTGGTGGTCTATTGACTGTATATGTTTGCAGGGGCAGACTGAGACATATCCCATGCCATGGACAGGCGTCATAGTACACTGTGAATTGGGCCAGTATATGTATGGGTAGTGTGTGAGTGGCAAACATGTTAAGATGTTTTTGTTCACACAGTCCTTATACTATACTGTTTATTTGGTGACTGTGGTTGAATTGGTTGTGGGTATGCACTTTCACACTGGTGTCTGTTTTTCAGTGCTGTAATATCCCTGTAGTGATTGCCTGATATATTTGCCAGTACATGTGTAATTCCCCCTAGCGGATTTGGGTTAGTGTTGTGCCAGTCTGACTGTAGTTTGGACAGTGCTTGGTAACATGCTTAGCAGCTGAGTGTAGTTTCCCTAATGTCATGTTATGTCCACATATTTGTAGGATGTGTTGTTGTGGGGACCAAGGACCTTCTATGAAGTGACCTTTGAAACGTTGTTTTTTTTTTTTTTTTTTTTTTTAAGAAAACTTCATGTATGAGATGGGAAAAAAAACAAGACAGAACACCATAGAAGGACTATATTATTTTTTCAATTTCAAACTGAAACTTAAAAAGAAAATGTATGTACATTTCAGAACTGCTGTTGCTGATATTGACAAAATTGTTTTTAATTGTTTGTAAAGAAGTACATGATAAAAAAGTTACTTGAAAAAAATGTGTGGATTCACGGATGGGAAGTGTTGGCTACATTTAGTATGTCAGAAGAAGGGTGTAGCATGCTAACATTTTGTAAATGTTACTGAAAACAAGGGGACTATGAGATACTGGTGCAAGCCTAATGCCTGTTTTTTGTGGAGATAAAAATAATTTAGTACAGCATTGTGAAAATAGAAGATACACAAAATGTGGAGAGAAGAGACATACAGCTTAAAATTGTGAATCAAATAGTGATGGGAGTAATATATTACAATATGTAATAATATTACTTTAATATATTACAATTTCTAGTAACTAGTAACATAACTAGTTACTTTTTCAAAATAGTAACTAATAATAGTAATATATTACTTTTTTAGTAACTAGTAACTTAAATGTGCATTACTTTTCAGTTACTTTTGCTTAAACCAGTGAGTCTCAATGTGAGTGATATAGCCTCCTAAAGAGTGATGGAATATTTCCGGGGGCCCTATATAGTATGAATAGTAATCAGATGTTAGGAGGTAATAGAGACTTTGATATGGCAATTTAGATAAAAAATTACAGCATAATGTTGGCACAGCTCATAGCATCTTGCATTCATAATAGATCTGGAGCAACATTTACTTCATTTTTTTAGCACTGCAAGGAGGTGAAAGCTAATGATGACCAGACTCTAGCCCTGCCCCGGTACTGTGGGACTCTCACACAGTAAAACAACCCCTAACACTGGGACAATTCTAGTCTGCTAGAGATCATGTCCTTACCTTGCCATATAATTAATGGCATTGGTTCTCCATACCACTGTCAGTTGGAATTAAACTCATCACTCACCGGTTTTACACGACACCCCTTTTGGATTTGGATTTTTAGTTGCTGAAAATAGACAAAATGTGATAGTTTTTATAGGTCTTTTGCTGCTGGCTGGTTTGGTTTAATTATTATTTGCGACTCTCTAGCTATAAAGACTAGCCTTCTTCTTCTCTTTTTAGCCATTCCCATTAGGGATCACCATGGTGGATCATCAGTCTGCAGAACAAGTGGCAGTAGAGTTTTACATTGTGGAGTTGCCAGCTCGATGCCCAACCTTCCTCAGAAGGCACATGCATGCACACACTCACACCTAGGGCCAATTTAGAAGGTCTAATCCACCTGCAGCATGTCTTGGGAATGTGGGAGGAAACCCACAGGAATATAGGGAGTGTAGATCATAGCATGTGTGTTGTACCATTAAAGCCACTGTAGTTCGTGGGCACTTGCATATAAGTACTGAGCAAGTGCAAGCAGACAGAGTGAAAGCATGTATGTGTGTAGTAGTCAGTCACTCAGCTAGTTCATTTACGTTTTATGTTCCAGTCATCCATCTTGATGTGTTTGTATGTAATAAACATCTTAAATAAACACCCAAGCCTTGTTGTCTTATTTGAATACACAAGATTAGTGACATGGTGTCAGAATGGGATCTGAATTCAAAACTTCTTAAAACCATGAAGCACACAGTCAAAAATGGAGACATAGACAGGAGTGTCCCAAGTAACTCTCAAATGACACATAAACAGGTCAGAAAATATTTCCAGGTACTTAAACTCACTTAAAGGATTTTTCCCTTGATGAATATAAAGTGAAGCATTCAAAATGTTCAAAGCGAATTACTAAATGAATGAAATGTTCAAAATTGAGACATATTGATAAAAGTACTTGAAATAATTGCAAAAACATTTGAAACAATATCTGAATTGTAAAAAAATTTTGAAAAAGAGAAAACGACTGCACTTTTTCACAATGTACTACCTTTTCCTATTAACTATAGCTATTCGAAGTGTCTAAAGTATGCAAAGTATCGGCAGCGTGTGCAGTATTACAGTGCAGTCTTTTCAAAGAGTACAGTTACTTCAAAGAGTCTGTTGTACAGTTGAATATAATTGCAAGCAGCTGGTGTGTGTTTGACCCTTATTTGGCATGGCAAATGGATTTTTCATACCTTGTCGGTTTGTGTTTGATAGTAATATTGCTACAAATTGGAGAGTGTTTGAGCAAGAATATGGTATTTTCATACAGGCTGCTTTTTCTGATAAAGACACACATACAAAAGCATTTATTCTGCTCAATTTAGCTGGTTCAGAAGCCATTGAGAGAGAAAGTTCATTTGTGTATGCACCTGCTTTTTGTGCAGAAGAGGGGAAAGACCACCATATTGTGGTACAGGCTGAAACACAGGAAGACCCTGAGTGCTTAAAATGTAAATTTAGAGGACTGTGCAACCATCAAATGAATATTACAATGGAAAGGCACATATTTATACAAAGAGATCAAAAGTCTGGTGGAAATTTGCAGCATATATAACTGACATGAGAACAAAGTAAAAATGTGCAGATTTGGTGATCTGAGAGATGAGCTGATAAAAGACAGGCTTTTGTCTGGTGTTAATAATGATGCAGTGAGAAAGATTTTGCTTTGAGTCAGTGATTTAACTTTAAGCAAAGCCATGAAGATTTGTTAGATATATGAGCTTACAGAAAAGCAGATGAATGTGCGTATGAATGAGAAGAGCATGCTTGCAGTTTCTTCCAGCATGAATGTTGATAGTATGCAGTATGAGGTTAAGCGGTATAGGCCAAAGGGTGTGGCTCCCACAATGAAATCCAGGGCAGCTTTAGTAAAACCCAGGGCACATGCAGAAAAACCAAGGGGTGATTTAGCAAAAGCCATGGTAAAAATCATAGTCAACTGCCATAACTGTGGAGGTAGTCACGAACCTAAATGAGAAAGGTGCTTAGCTTTTGATCAGCAATGCCACAGGTTAAAAAGTGGAATAATTTTGGAAAGCTTTGGAAATCTAAAGAGGCACATTCTTTTATTAAGAGAGAGAGAGCATTCCGAGAAGCAAGTTGATCAAGTAGAAAGCTGCGACCCTACTTTTTATGCTGATGATGTCTCTGATCGAAAATCTTCCTTGCTAACCAGTTTCAGTACATTTGGAAGGTACAGATTTTTGAGAATGCCATTTGGGATAAATTCTGCCAGTGAAGTCTTCCAACGTGCAATGGAGCACATGGATAACCAGAAAAAATTTGCTCCATTGCACGTTGGAAGACTTCACTTCTTAGAGGAGGCAATGGTGAAGTCGAACATGATGGAAACCTCAGGAAAGTTTTAGATCATGCTCGTAAAGTGAATCTTAAACTGAATCCTCAGAAATGTAAATTCAGGCTAAAAGAAGCTACTTATGTTGGTCGTTTGTTTACTAGTTCAGGCTTATGACCAAATCCATCCAAGCAAGGTACAGTTCTTGAGATGCCAGCTCCAGACAATGCCACATTTTTACAATGTTTTCTTGGCATGGTCAACTATTTAGTTAAGTTCATTCCTGATTTAAGTGAGCTTCTAGCACCACTATGAGAGCTGACATGTAAAAATGTAACCTGGTCCTGCTTGGAACAACACCAAAGAGCATTTGATGTCATGAAACAGGAAATTGTCAGTCCACCCACTTTGAGATACTATGATATTCACAAATCTGTAACTCTTTTCTGTGATGCTTCAAAATATGGTCTTGGTGCAGTAATTCTTCAAGAGGGTAGACCAGTAGCCTATGAGTCTAGAACTCTAACTCAAACAGAGATATAGTATGTGCAAATTGAAAAAAGAGCTTTTGACAATAGTGTATGCATGTCTGAAGTTCAGTGATTATATTTATGGCCGACCTATCCAGATTGAAACTGATCACCAACCTCTGGTTACTATTTTGAGAAAACCAATGCACAGAGCTCCAGCTAGATTGCAATGCATGATGTTAAAATTGCAAAAGTACAATTTCAGTATAGTTTACACAAAAAGCAAACTTCTTTATCTTGCTGATACTTTATCCAGATCACACAGACAGACCACTGACCAGCATGACAATGAAAAAGCTGATTTTGAAGTTATGGAAGTGAGAAATTTTTCTTCCACAAGCCTTGATGAGCTTAGAAATCACATAGCTTCTGATCCAGTTCTCCAGAAGCTGAACTATTTTATCAGTCACAGATGGGCAGCAAAACAATCTTGTTTGTCACTCGATGTGCAGCAGGATTTTCCTTATAAAGATGAGATTTTGATGGAAGATGGTATCATCATGAAAGGTCCAAAAGTGGTAATTTCAAATTCCTTGCAATAAGAGTATATTAAAATCTTGCATCGAGGTCACTCGGGAACTGATTTTACCAAAACAAGGGTGAGAGGACTACTATTTTGACCTTCTATGTTAAACGATATTGAGAAGGAAATCTCAGTTTGTTCAATTTGTAATAGTACTAAACTGCACCAACAAAAAGAACCACTTCAGCTGAACCAGATTCCTGAACTACCTTGGTCGACAGTAGCCACAGATATTTTCAAATGGAATGGTCAGCATTATTTGGTATTAGTAGACACTTATTCAAATTGATTCACGATTGACCTTCTTCCTAACCTAACTTCCAGTACTGTCATTACAAAATTGAAGACATTTTTCTGGCCATGTTAGACCGCACAAACTTGTTTCTGACAATGGTGCACAGTTTACAAGTCAGCAGTTCAAAAGATTTGCTGAGACATGGGACGTTGTTCATGTTACTAGTAGTCCTGAGTATCCACAATCTAATGGCTTGGCTGAACATGCAGTTCAAAATGTGAAACAGTTGTTGGAAAAATCCAGAATAGACAAAAAAACGATATTTTTCTCAATGTGCTTAATCTCAGAAACATTTCTTGAGACAATTTACTTGGTTCACCTGCTCATAGATTGATGTCGAGCCAAACCAGAACTGCACTACCAATCAATAAGAATTTGCTGATTTCAAGCACTAAAAACAACAAAGCAGTAAAAGCTCAACTCATGAAAAAGCATTTGTCACAGAAATTCCATTATGACAAAACCAGCAAACCTCTGAAACCATTAAAAGAAAGAAAGACACTGAGGATGCAGACAGCAAAAGGTTTTGTTTGAACCTGTGAAGCATCTATGTGAGGAACAGAAATTATACATCATTGAGTCACAAGGAATGGAATTTAGGTGGAATTGGAAGCATTTATTGCCAGTGTCTGTGCCAGTGTTACAGCATCTTGTCTGTAATTGAGACTCTAATTCTCAGAGTATGCTATCGAATGCTCCTTCTCCAGAGAACAATTCATCTTTTGTTCCTGTTCCTGAAAGTGTGCCTGAAGTTCCTAATGAAGAGCATTTCCCCAGTAACTGTCCCTGTTGCTAAAAACAGTACCGATTATTATATAACAATGTCAGGTTGTATCTCAAGACCTAATCCTAGATACATGGCAACCTGGACATGATTGTTATTGTTTACGTGTTTATATAATTTGCATTCATATCTGATTGCCATTTTTCATTTGCATGACAAAATTATTGTCATTTTTTATTTGCCTGACATAATTATCAAAGAGGGAGGATATAGAGCATAGTGTGTTTGTTGTACCTTTATAGCCACTGTAGTTCGTGGGCATGTGCATACAAGTAATGAGCACGTGCAAGCAGAGTGCCATAAGCAGCTAGAGTGAAAACATGCATGTGTGTAGCAGTCAGTCAAGTTAGCTAGTTTATTTAAGTTTTATGTTCCAGTCATCCATGTTGATGTGTTTGTGTGTAATAAACATCTTAAGCAAACACCCAAGCCTCATCATCTTATTTGAATACGCAAGACAAGTGACAAGGAGGACATGCAGACTCTGCACAAAATGCACCCCAGCTGAGAATCGAACAAGAAACCCTCTTGTTGTGAGGTGATAATGCTAACCGCTGCACCACTGTGTTACCCAGCTATAAAGATTAATCAGCTGGAGTTTTTCAACTGTCAAATGCTATTCATCATTATTGTAACACTGTGTATACCACTTTAATAATACTCATATCCATGTGCTTACTTGTGTGAGTAAATCTCAATATTTTAATCAATACATTATACTTATGTAAAAGTAATGAGTTACTTTACTTAGTAACTAGTAATAGTAATATATTACTTTTTTAGAAAAGTAGTAAATAATAGTAATATATTACTTTTACTGAAAAGTAACTAGTAATAGTAACTTACTACTTTTATAAGTGACTAGCAAACACTGGAATCGAAGTATATTAAATGCAATGCCCAAGGGCATTTTTGACTTGATTGTCATAGTTTAAATGATGAAGGAATGAATGAAAAAAATAATGAAAATAATAACAAAGAAAATGACATAGACATTCTGAGAGAAACATAGAAGAACATAATAAATTCAATAGAAATAAAGTTAAATATTAGGGCAAATATGTTGATATTCAGGAAGTGAATCTGTATTAACTACTGGAAAGTGATGAAGAAGAGGTAGGGAGTTTGACACAGGATAAGAACAAGAACAGAATAATTAAAAGTCAGTGGAAGGAATGGTATGGAGAAGAAGAATAAAATAAAAGTGTAAAAAAAACAAAGAAAGCAAATGTATGATGTAAAGATAGCAATTGTTATTGTGAACAGTATTATAAATTATATCAGGGGCTAATGGAAATATAATGGTAAAAGTAAGTGAAAGTAGAAATTCTATGTATTAAAAAGAGAAAAGGGACAGAACTGAGGCATTGTGGGAAAGCAAGATTATATTATATATAGGAAACGAGGAATTTTCAAGTATAGGGACTTTGACATGAAATAAAGAAATAAAAATATTAGGTGATACAGTACTAATATCAGGTGGGATGTTGATATGTGATGTAAGAAAAGGTAAAAGATCTATATGATTCTTTGCAATTCATGCAAATTCATTACAGACTGGAAATATGTTTAAGGTCTTCAAATATGTTTTGGTCAGCATGTTTATTATTATGATGATATGACTTTAACTGTAACTTAAAGTGTATTGTCTCACTTTCCTTAGCAAATGTAATTAACCAATCCTTAGTAACAGGAATGATCTCTTTACTATATACCATGTCAAATTTTACAATGTTTGAGGCAAATAATGTGATATTTTCACAATTAATTTCATTTATAAGCACCACCTCTTGAAAATTTTCTTGTAACTGAAAATGTCTAACATGACATTACGAAAGAGTGTACCCATAATCCCATGCAACTTGCAATAAGGGAGTCTTATAGCTTAGTAAGACAATTGATCAGCTTTTTCTCATAGATGCAACACTGATCCTTAAAAATGTTGCTCATTTGATGCTCTATTAGTGAAACCATAATGTAAATAAGTAGCTGTTCCTCTAAAGTTGCATGGTGTTTTGATTACCCAGAATGCTTTGCATGTAAATTACTGCCAGTATCTAACTTGACATCATTTTGTGAGTATGGTTATAAGAAAAACTGAGTCAACAGTTAAAACATAAAAAAGTTATAATGCATGTTTTGTTTTCAAACTATTTACTGCTTTAACATCAGCAGTGTATCCCAGAAATAAAATTAACTATAAAACACAGATGTATGAGAAATATAACAATTCACACTGAGGAAGGGGGAAAGTAAAGCAACACAATATGTGAAAGTATTGAATGTTAAAATGAGGAGGACTACAGGTAGGGAAAACAGAGTGGACTTGTCCGACAGGGATATTTAAAACAAAGAAAGATTATATATAAATCTGTCAGTTAGCACAGAGGATTAAGGCTATGAGCTGTTAACAAACAACTTCCTGTGGTCTAGGGTTTAAGTCCCTCAACCTTCATTTGTAGGGGCTATAACTGACTCTCTGGCTGACACAGACATCCTCCAAAAGGGTCTCACTGAAACAGATACCTGGTGTCAAAACCATGGCCTCGAGCTAAACTCCAAAAAGTGCATAGTCATCCCCTTTGGAAAAAACAAAGTACCCATAAACTATCACATAGGTGGTAGCCCCCTAAATACGGAAGACATAATAAGGGATCTGGGGACCCAAGTAGATAGTAACCTCTCCTTTGATAATCACATTGCCAAAGTGGTTAGAAAATCCTTCTATGTGGCCCACCTAATCACAAAAGGGTTTGCATCCAGATCAAAAGAGGTCATTGGGCCCCCTCTACGCATCACTCATCAGACCCATCATAGAGTGCAATGCCACATTTGGGATGTACCTTACAAGACACCTGCAGCAACTGGAAAGACCACAGAAGTACCTCACCAAGAGGATCACTGGCCTCAAGCAGCTGCCCTATGCATCTTGACTGAAGAAACTCCAGCTGTACTCAGTTGCATACCGCCTACTCAGAGGTGATCTCTGCCTGACATAAAAGGCCATGTCCAACCCAGAATTGATGGACATGCTCCACCTAGAGAAAACCATATCCCCTCGAGCCACACGCTCCAGAGATCTAAACCTCACCACAACAATAAATAGGACATGCTGGAGGGATAAATTCCTGTCCCAGAGACTTCCCATGCTCTGGAACAAGATTCTAATCTACATTAGGCAGAGCTCCTTGCTAACCCTCTTCAAGAGAAACCTTGACGAGTGGATGGGAAACAGCAAGTTTACCCCAGGGATCACTTCAATGCCTCTGCTGGACAGAGGCACAGGGAACTAATCTATGGGTGTGGCGAAAGCCAATACATTCTGGCTAGGTTATAAATGCCTTTGGGCAGATAGCCTAGTACTTACCTACCTATGAACCTATAATATATTCTAATGGAATGGAAGAAATAGAAGGAGCTGCAGAAATTGCTGAGTTCTGTGGTTAAGAATACATGAGACTAAAGTGATAATACAAGAAGGAAATGAATAAAAAGGTTAACTGTTAAATTTATTAAAACAGAAGAAATGAATCTGTAGTAAGAGAAATTGTGAGAATATGTAACACTGAGATAATTTTATGAAAATTGTTCAGAATGGTGGATAGTGTTTAAAAAGTATATGAAAGTGCTTTTAATGACACAAAATGTAATAATAATTTAACATAAAAAGGGAATATAAAGATAGAATGGAAGACCTTCAAGTAAATATTACAAAAAAAGAAACAGAGTAAGAGAAATAGAAAAGAGCTGCATGACAAAACAGAAAGTTAAAAATGTATTATTTAGGGAAGTATTTTTCTTAAAGGGTATTAAACTTTAGATAGTACATTATTTAGGAAAATGATTGAGAATAATAGATGGAAGAACACATGCAATTTATGATGAAGAAGGTGGTATAGGTTATAAATAAAAAGAAATAATGGAAGTAGTGAAACATTTATAGATAAAATGTATGAAAAGAAAGACATTGAGAAACAGACATGGTGTGTTAAAAATATCTGAAGGTACTAAGGCAGAACTGGAAAAAGAGATTACTGTGGAAGAAATGCAGGATGTAATAAAACAAAGTGAACAAGTGTCAGTACCAGGATAAGATGGAGTAAGGTATGTGTTTCACACATGAATGGAGATGGAAGAAGAATTTTTTTCTGTAAAGCATTAAATAGATGGGTGAATTAAGGTATATGTAGAAATAGGTATGCAGTTAGGTGACAAAATGTATATGGTAAAAAAATGAGAAGAGCAATATAAGAAATTAGTGACCTCTAACTTTAGGAAATATTGATTATGAACTATTTATAAGGATTATACAAAAAAGGATACAAAATTGTTGAAGGAAGTAATAGGAAATGGTATGTTTAGTGTAAAAGGAAAGAAGTACAGGAATTTTAATAACAGTAAAGGAAATAGTAAGTATAATATTGATATAAAAATAAATAAGATTGGTTAATGTGCTGCATTGAAGGCATTTGATAATATAAAACAATACAAACTGTACCATGTGGACTTCAGACATGTAATTTTATTCCAGAAAAATGAAATGCTCCAAAGTTAAAAATGTTAAGTGCTTTCATCAACAAAAAATGACTTCCTCAGAACACATAGTAATGGATCAATTAACCTTATATAGTCTCCATATTCAACAAATTAAACAATTATGGATTAATTACTCTCTTAAAGTAAAATGCCATATAAAGTAATAAATATTTAAAACAGTTACGTAAAAAACATTTAATTGTCACTGTTATAAACATAAATAAATTACTCTAATATTTTAATTTTAATTTATTTTAATCTATTAGCCCTTTCTTTTAAAACTTTTTTTCCATCAAAGTGGGTATCAACTTAAAAACTAGTTTGGAAAAAGTGGGTGTTGAAAGAACTAATATGAGAGAAAATACTAAACCCTGTGGGTGATGTTCCCAATGTAGTTACATTTTACAAGTTTCATCCATTACTTTAAATAACACGGTTGGGAGTACCTTATTTTTAAGAAAAGGGAATTGCTATACTAGTAAAATAGTATACATTGCTTTGTGCAATACTTGTAATGGATTCTACATTGGTAAAACTGAGAGGGCCCTTAAGTGTAGGATCTATGAAAATAAAAAAGGGATGAATTTTTTTAGGCATTCAATAGTTTGTCAGGGCTACACAGGTTTTAAATTTGGTATTGTGGATATTGTTGAACTTGATGGAAGAGGAGGGCACTGGAAAAAAAATTTGGTTAAAAAAGAGTTAATGTGGCAGCTTAGATTAGCTTCTAACTTTCCCCCTGGTCTAAATGACCATTTATCAATTCTCCCAGTTTTAAAAGATAGGGCTAATAGATTAAAATAAATTAAAATTAAAATATTAAAGTATTTTATTTATATTTATAATAGTGAAAATTAAATGTTTTTACGTAACTGTTTTAAATTTTTATTACTTTATATGACAGTTTACTTTAAGAGAGTAATTAATCCATAATTGTTTAATTTGTTGAATATGGAGACTATATAAGGTTACTTGATCCATTACTATGTGTTCTGAGGAAGTCATTTTTTATTGATGAAAGCACTTAACATTGTTAACTTTGGAGCATTTTATTGTTCTGGAATAAAATTATGTGTCTGAAGTCCGCATGGTGCAGTTTGTATTGTTTTAACTGATTGTTTTATGCACCAGCACACCACATTTATTTTTGCCCATTTGATAATATAAGTAATGAGGTTATGTGGGGAATTATGGATGCATATGGAATCAGTAAAAACATTGAAACTCCAAAGAATTGTTAAGAAAATTCATGGGTGAAAGCAATGGTAAATGGATGGATGGTATAAGAATCCAGGCATCCCATAAGCATGTGTGCATTTTTATTCTAGAAATGAATGTACTTATACAAACTTTGATGTCATAAATGGATTAAGTATGTTGGAAAATGTGAAAGGAAATGTCTGTCTTATGCAGATGATTTGGTTATGGTAGAAAAAATATAGTATGGATTAATGACATGGTTATAAGAATTAAAATGTTATTTAAAAAGGCACCAAAGCAAAGTAAAATTCTAGGTAGCACCAAGTCCTTGCGAAAGAAGCAGATGAGAGCTGAATATAGTACAGACCTTATTTAATGAACAATAAAACACATAGAAATTAAGTGCTTTTGTCCTTCCAACACCAAGGACTTAATCAGAACTTCCATACATTAACTCCAAGCATTATTTATACCACAATGCTAAAAACATGTGACACATTGCTAACAATCAACTTAAACCTTGCTTAATAATCAATTTGAATAATCAAAGTTAAAAATATAGTAAATTATCACATAATTGGAATGTGTCTACTTCACATGATTGAAATCTCATTTGACTGAATTTCATTTGTCCACGACCATAATACCAAATTTTCAAAATACTGCAAACTCATTTGACTGAATCTCATTATACTGAATTGCAAGCCATAGACATGAGTGGGTTTTCCTTCTCCTTTGACTTGCTTGTGATAAAAAGAATTATTGTAATATATAGTGCTGATTGTCAGAATAAATAGTGATGTAGAAAATAGTGTTGTAATGTTTCTAAATGTGGGTATGTCTGCTTACATTTTTATGTGAAGTATCTAAAGTAATATGACAAATGTTTTGTGAGTTCTCAGCAGCAGTGGCAGTGTATAGACTACTGTAAGGTAAGTAAAGGGTATATGCCATTTTCCCCACTGTAGTGTGATCCTGGAGTTAGCATATATAATTGGGGAAGTGGGGGGCACAGCCTCCCATATTGGCAGGTGTGGGGGGTATTGCCCCCAACTAGTTTGGTTTTATATCATCTGGTTTCTATTAAGAGGGTACATAGGTAGTTTTTAAGTTCTGGAAAGAGTTAGTGATTGGTGTTGTAAGTGTGTATGTCTCTGGTTTACAGATTTGTATTTTGAAATTCAGCATTGTAAGCTTTCAGTATAAGAGTTTCAGTCAAGTGAGTTTTCAGTATTTTGAAAATTAGGTATTTTGGTCTCGGTCAAATGAAGGTCAGTTAAATGAGATTTCAGTCATGTGAAGTAGACCCCATTGGAAGATATATAGTATTAAAATGACATAATATAATAAAATAAAGTCTGCTCAAAGTGTTATTAAAATGCATTAAATAAACAAATTCATACTTTATTTTATAATTTAGCTGCACGTAGTTTCAATACACTGCCTAGTGAAACAGCATCATTAAGACCAGGAAATGCACAAGCATTTAACCTTATCTGCCATAAAAGTTCCCTGTACTTTAACCTTTGTTCCCATTGGCCATCCCTAGGGCTGAATGGAACCTGTCTAAAATACAAAAAAATACCTTGCATTTTGTATGCAGTTCAGTTTGTGTTTATAAAGTGCATGTTTATCTTTGAACTACTAATGCCATAGCAGTGCTCAAAAATTATCTTTCTTTAGAACATTCAGTTTTACGTACAAAATACCCATGGCAATGATCACAAAATGCTATATTAACTACACCTTTCGAATTACAATCAGAAGTATGATTCAGCATATGATCATCATCATGGGACCTTAACTTCAATTTTTGTCCTTCATGTATGTATTTAAAAAGGTAGGCTTAAGATTAAGTAAAGGAAAAAGTAAAGTGGTTGCTGAAATAAGGGAGATGAATGGAATTTATTATAATAGGAAGGAAATTAATATATTATTTGGGGAATACTGAATTAGTGTCAAGTGAAACTGGAATAAATAAAATAATTACTTTCATGGTCAAAAAGTTTTAATTTATCATATAATCAAAAGGTGTGTATGTTAAGTGCATACATTTTGGGTAAATGTGATATGTCAGGGAAGCTTATATGTTTCCGGGGAAATAGAAAAAAGGAATTGCTATTTTTTTTTCTGGTTTTATATGGGGTTCAAGATTGAATCTTATTAAAGATGAATAATATACAACAAAAGAAAAAGGGGTATGTTTGAAAAATCTTATTGTTTTAGCACCAGTGCACCTATTTTAATTATTAATAATGAGAAAAACTGGGAAAACAAAATGGTAGGAAATTTTTATATGAGAGGATTGAGGAGATATGGAAACAAGTTAAAAGGAAATGAAGGAATGAAAAAATTATGGAAAGAAAGAAATATGTAAACCTGGTAAAATTATAGAAATTAAAACATGATGAATATAGTTGGAAAAGGAATAAATGGTATGAAAAATTATACTATTTTGTTGTTGTCGTATGTCCATGGAATAATTTATCAGATGCTGATAGAAATGTGCTAAAGCAAAGATGGGAAAAAGTTTGAAGATGTTTTTGAAGCCCGGGGCTTATTACTTGTTCGGATAAAGATACAATATTAAGTAGTAGAAGAAAGGCTGTGTTCTGACTGCAAAGTGGAATAAACTCCAAATGCTCTTTTTTTAGAATGTAAAATAAGCAAATCATTTTGAGAAACATTTAAAAATGGGTACTGTTGTGTATGTTTTAAGGAAATGAATTTATTTATTTATTTATTTATTTGCAGTTGGTTTACCAGGATAGTCCATTGGGCCAATAAGAACCCATTTTCAATGGAGTCCTGGGGAGAAAAGCTCCAAAACAAAGGTTACAAAAAGATTACAGCAATTTACAATTTCAATCATTTGTAGGTTAAAGACAAAGCTTTAAAACAGTGGTAACAAAAAGATTACAGTTTACAATTTCAGTCATTTGTGGGTTCAAGACAAAACAAAGATTAAGCAGTTACAATGCAATTTTATGTTTCATTTTGTAGAAAACCAAGATTTAAGCAGGTGCAATAAAAATTTTAGGTTAAATTTTGTAGAAAAACAAAGCATTGGTGTAGTAAATATATAGTTTCTTGAGTGAAATAGCAGGATTAGAGAATTATAAGATGTCATTATAGATGGCTTATTATTTGGCGTCTGGTAATATATGATATAGTTGCCTGTAGGAAGTGGAGAATAGGCTATGAGGGGTGGGAGCAGGAGAATTCCCATGAGGATGTTAGATGTGAGTGCAGTGATTTTTTAAAAGCAGGGAGGTTGGTGGTGATATGGATGGAGGGAGGAAGGGAGTTCCATTGGCGTGCCAGGGCAAAGGACAGGAGGTTTTGTCCTGGAGAGTGAAGGGGTTTGTACAGCTCTATTAGGGTTTGGTTATTAGATCTTAGGAGTCTTTGTGGCAGGTGCATTTTAAAGGCAGAGCTGAGAGAGGGACAGAGGGAGGGATGAAAAATTAGTTTGTGAGCAAAAGTGAGCTGAGTATAGGAGAGATAGTTGGGAAGCTCTAGCCAGTTAAGTTTGTGGAGAGATGCACAGTGATGGGTAAATGATTTGTGGCTAGTGGTAAATTTGGCAATTTTATTATAACAAGAGGGCAGTTTTGTTTTGAGAGATGATTGTAGGTTTGTTAGGAGAAGGGCACCATAAAAGAGGGAAGGGATGAGAAATGTAGTAGCGAGAGTGAGCTTAGTAGATGTAGTGAGGAATTGATTGTGTCGGTAGAGCATGCCAAGTTTTTGGTGTTTTTTTTTTTATGTTTAGTTGTAGGTGGCTATTGAATTTAACTTGGTCATCAATCTGGACTCCAAGTAGTTTGGTTTCAGATACCAGTTCAAGAGGTGTGTTATTCTGGCTAGTGATGGAGAATAGTTTTCTATCAATGGTGTTGGTTTTTGAGGGGGTAAATACCATAAGTTTGGTTTTTGATGCATTGAGTGCTAGATGATTGTCCTTCATCCACTGTTCTGTGGTAGAGAAGGTGTCTTGAGTCAGTTTTAAGAGAGTGGGGATGGATGTGGCTGCACAGATAATTGTAGAATCATCTGCATATTGAATATGTTTAGCACGAGGAATTGAGTGGAAGAAATAATTTATGAATATATTGAAGAGGAGAGGACCCAAAATGGAACCTTGGGGGACATCAGTGGGTGTGTTAAGGAAAGAGGAGATGGCTTTTTTCCACTTGACAGCTTGTTGCCTGTTGGAGAGATAGCTGGTGAACCAATTGAGAGAGGAAGGGGATAGGTTTATGTTAGATAGATTAGTTAGGAGAAGGTTGTGAGAGATAGTATCAAAGGCCTTAGAGAGGTCAAGAAAGAGGGTAGATACAGTAGAGCCAGAATCTCTGGCTTTATTTACAGTTTCCAGGAAGGAAAGGAGGGCAGTCATGGTGCTGTGACCGGGTCTGAATCCGTGTTGTGTGGGAGTTAGTAAGTTATTGTCTAACAGATAGGGAAGGAGTTGAAGATGGATACATTTCTCTAGAAGTTTTGATATAGGAGAGAGGATGGCAATGGGACAAAAGTTAGTAATATTGTTATTATTGCCTCCTGTGTGCAGGGGAATGATGAAAGCCCTTTTCCAGAGTTTGGGTACAAGACCTTCTTGGATAGAGCGATTGATTAGGATGCTGATGGGGAAGGCAATGGCTTCGGCAGCTATGCTGAGGAAGGATGAGGGAATGTTATCGGGGGCATTGGAGCATGGTTTTAGCTTTGAAGGAGTTTTCTAATAGTAGAAGTAGGAATGGGTTTTAGGGAAAATGGTGGGAGTTGAGATACTGGAGATGAAGGGGGTAACAAGAGGGGGGATGCAGAAGTAGGGGGTGAGGTGTTATTAGAGAAGGATGAGGTGAGTTTGGAAATAGAGTCTATGAAAAAAGAGTTGAATTGGGTAGCCAGATCTGTATCTAGTGCATTTGGGTCTGGGCTTGGGTTTTCTGCTGAGCCAGGTTTTAGGAGGGTAGTGATGCCTTTCCAGAATTTTTGAGGATTGGTTTTGTGGTTGTTTTGGAGTAAGGAGAAGTAATTCTGTCGATCTGCTGTGATAAGCTTTATAACGGTATTGTGAAGTGTTTTGAATTCATTAAGGGTGGTGGGAGTTTTGTTTCTTTGGTAACATGCCCAGGTTTTGTCTCTAAGTCGCATGGCAGTTAGTGTGTTTTTGTTAGCCAGGTCGGTGTTGTTTCTTATTCTTTTGGTTTTTATGGGGGCAAAACTATCCAGCAGTTTTAAGAAAGTTGTATTGAAGTGTGCAACAGCATTATCCAGGGGTAGAGTTTTTAGGGGGTTCCAATTTATTGATTTTAGGGAGTCTGAGAAGGTTATTGGGTTGAAGTTTTTTAGGTAGCGAGTGCTGATATAATTATGATTTACTTGTAATGGAGATGGAAGACGTCTGGTGAAAATGGGAAGGTGGTCACTGAAGGAATCAGGAAGAGTTCCACTATCAGTGTAGTAGTGGGGGTGAGAGACTAAGATCCAGTCTAGGGTACTGCCATTGGAGAAGTCTTTAGAGGGCCTGGTAGTGAGGTTGATGAGCTGAGAGTACTTATATAGGTTGATGTTTATGGGGTGTGTAGGGGAATGAATGGAAGATCAATTAATATTTGTGTCTCCCATGATAATAGTTTCATTACTGATATTGGTAGAAAGCCAGGATAGGATATCCTCAAGTACTGAGATATTGTCTCCAGAGGGATGTAAAGTGAGGCTATGCAAATGTGTTTGTGTTTATTTAATTGAAATAGAGCTAGTACTAATTCTGCATTGAAGAAGTGAGGAATGGGTTTGTTATAGGGAGTAATGGATAGGGTGGATGAGTACAGTAGAGCTACCCCACCACCCTTTTTGTGGACCCTGTCTTTTCTGATGATAGAGTAGTTTGGTGGTACTATTTCAGCATCTTTTATATGAGGTTTTAACCAGGTCTCAGAAATAGCTAAGATGTCAGGTTTGTTGTGGAGAAGCCAGGCATGGAGGTTGGGGATTTTGTTAGCTATGCTTTGGGCATTTAGAGAAGCTAATAGGATGGATTTAGATGTAGGGGAAGTGGTGTTTGGGCCTGGGTTAGGGTGTATATCTCCAGATCGAAGTATGGTTGTTAGGTGTTGGATCATGCTGATGAGGTGTTTGGATTGCCTTGTTCGGATTGTTTGGATTGGAAATGATACTGTATGGTAAATATGAAAAAGAAAAGAAGGACAAAATTGATAAATGGAATACATTATTTGATACAGTCTGGGTACTGCAGAAAATAAGATGTGAAGGATTATTGTATAACAAAACTAGAAAGTATGAAGACGCATTGTCTGAAGTAAGAAAACAGTTATGGAAAAAGCATTCAAGAGTACAAATGGAAGTAAAGGAAACAGTTGTATGACAGAAGTATGTACTCAAATTGTGTTGTATTACTGATGAAGAAATTGTGAAATTGATGCAAATATGATGCATATGGGATTGCAAAATATGTGAATAATGTAAAATAATGTGAAAATAATGTATTTAGATAAGGCAACCTCCTACTATTTTTGATAAGTATCATGGAATCTTTTATACTCATCTGAACAACACCATCTTAAGTAGATGAGGCCTCAGTTTAAGTCTAATCCTAAGGGCAGCTGCATATGTGCAAAATGTATTATTCCTGACTGAAGTTATTATTATGCTGACTTACACAACTAACAGTATGATACCTCTGTTGTCATGCAAGCTAATAATTGTTTATCTCTCTGCAACTAAAACAATGTGATGCCATCTGACCTGCTTGTGTGATGTCATCTTTATGCTACAACTTTTCTCTCCAGGTCTGAGCCGAAAACAGACCATGCCTTGTTGGACCTCTCAGTTATCGGATACAAATTAATTAGTAATATAATATAATATAATATAATATAATATAATATAATATAATATAACATAATACAATATATTTATCCTTTGTTGACCTGGTTAGTCCCACTAGGCTAGTGGCCTCTTTTCAAGGAGATCCAAGGGGAAATTTGGCCAGGGCATCAGGGAACTTCTGTTACTCTTTTTGATAGGTGCTGTGAGATATTTTACATCCACCTGAAGTACCACAACTAAAGGAGTATGGTTGCTAATTTAGAATATTCTACCCACATACACTGATGAGAATGAAGAGTCCCTGGAATACTTTTGTTGATTTCTTTATTGCAAAGTTCTTTTGAAGATTTACCGTATTTCAGTGTGTAAATTATGGGCTACATATCTGGGGTCATATATGGTTATGTAAATGGGTATATAACAGTAAATATAATAGAGAAAATATGAAACCTGTGTATTCAGATCAAGAGTTACAAGTTAATGTAAATAATTCAGAAATGCTAATTGATAATTCAGCATTTTACAGAAGTTATTTATATCATTATATCAACATTTTGGGGTGTTGCATTCCTCACACCCACTCAGACTAGATATGCTAACTCTGAGGTCACTCCAGCATCCATTAAAAAAACAAAAGAACAATCTAGTTCCATGCTCTAACTGTCTGACTATTATCACATTCAGATCATGTAGGCATTGTAAACAGAGCCATAAACTTGATGGCAGCACACAGAGTACTGCCCTCATGTCTGTTGGGTTAGAATGTGTCCAGAAGTGGCACCTCTTAATCTTTATGCCAGATCTGCCTTTGACTTTATTTGTTAGGATTTCTCATTGGATGCATCAGAAGAGTTTAGTCTCCTGCATAAGTCTGCAATGGTGTTGAAGATGTTGCCTTGTGTGCTGGTTGCAGACTTGGAGGTTAGCAGATCTGTCTGACCACACAGTTCTTTGAAGTACCAAGGATCAGTTCATCTTGTTGCATTGCATCTGTTGTGGGATTTGCTCAAAGTATCACAACTGTCTTTAAGGACAAACACCCAATATAAGACTCAGCCTGATGCAAATTATGTGTTGTTATGTGTAGTTTATCCTCATATTCATAGCAGCATCTATCCTGCTGTGTTGATGCAAGCCACCTATTTCAGTAATTTTTCTGAGTGTATACTTTACAGTAACTACAGAAGAAACAAAATTGACAGTCTCTGCGATCTTCAGTACTCCATTGGGGTTTATAAGAAAATTTTCATCAGACAACTTGGAACTTCTGTGAAGTATATTAGTCTATAAGTGCCCAAACATACTGCCTTGTTGGAGATCATGAATTTAGAGTCCTGTACACAGATGCATAAATTGGTGTACTGGATTTCTTATAGCACATAGGATAAAACAGTTCTGGCTAAAAAGCAAATCTCAATAAGCATATTATAACTTCCTCAAACTCTGGTTATGTTGTCCAGGATTTACACACTAAAATGTGGTAAGTCATAAACACAACCTTGCTATGGTGAGGGAAATCAGCAATCATTTTCCAGGACCTTTTCATTCTCACCAGCGTATGTGGGATTGAATATTCTACATTGTCAAATATATTTCTTGGCTTCTTCAGTACCATTATCCTATTTTTATACTAACATGTGTGCACATATGATCAAATCTTTACTATCAAGAAGTAGAAAGGGGAAGGGTGTCATAATCACTCTTTAAATGCAATATAAGGTAACTTTATAACTGGCATGTGTACAATAAAAGAAATAATTTGCTAAGGAATATGGCATGTGAATATGCCTTCCATTTTTGCTACCATCATATGCATTGCCTCATATTCTTCTTGTATTGCAAATGCTTTTATCGATGATTTGGAACATTTGGATTGAAGTGGTATTTCTATTTTTTTCTCAAAGGTGGCACTTGGTATATGCTGACATGCAGGCACAACACAATAACTGGGATGTGTATGTGTGGAATTTTGTTGCAGTGGCTGTGGGAAATATTTTTCTTCTACTATCATGTCCAATATGAATAATTGTTTCTTGTTTAATTTAACTGAGATTATTTGAACCCAGAATATCTAAAATCTTTAGAGGTCATTAGTCAAAACAGACATACCCCAAGGTCATAGAATGTAGGTGCAAGCCTCCACTCCCTTGAATTCCATATGCACTGATTCTGGGATTGCACAGACTTGGAGATGTGGGAGAAAGTAAGGTCAATGTAAAATTCACCTTCTCCCTCTTCTCCATGTCTACCTGCCAGGAAACAATGCCAGCAATATTTTAGTGGAATGGGTCAGTTTAACGGTAAATTTCCCATGCAAAGATAATTTTCCTATTCATGTATAAAAGAATTTAGTGTGTAATAAACACATGCTCAACATTATTAATTTCTTCTGTTTACTTCATGTGTAAGTCATCCAGGCCATTAGCCCATTTTCAGTCAGCTACTACTCATTACAGAAGTACTACATGAATGAAATGAAAAAAATCATATCTACATTAAAGAAAAGACATTGTCTTTCAATGTGCATTAAGTATCATCATTTTAGCCCTTCTACAATGAAGAAGAGATAAGCAACAAGATTTAGGACTGCACCTGTCAATAATTTGTGGCTGTTGTAAAAATAGCTGAAGCTGGAGTGGTGAAAGTAGTTTTCCTGGAATATTATCCATACCTTCACAGTCCTGTGAGGATTTACAGCTGACTTACTGAGAAGGTGTCTTGCTAGAGAAGGTGAAGACATGTTTGCACCTGACCTGGTGTATGCTTTAGCTACTTGACCAGTTCTGCAGAATTTCTGAGAAATCATCCTAGATCAGCTGGGATTGTTAGTTTGTGAGGTGCAGGAGAATTATGCTTACATTCCTCATGAGATTAAACCTATCCATGGATATATGCTAGTCCTACAGCTGTCTTGAACATGTCATTCTATATATACTAAATGTTCCTAAAACATTGGGAAATGGTGTTTACTGAGGAAGAACCCTTCTCAAGAGTATTTGTTCCAAATGATTTATTGTTTTGGAATGGAAAATATATCACAGACTTTGGCTTCTAACAGGTGACACAAATAGGAATATCTGGTGGGATACCTGGGCATGATGATTCTTACCCAGTGATGTAGTTATCTGTCCCATATTGTCCTGATGATGTGTGTCATGGACCTTATTACTACTTTATGCTGCTCTTGCTGTCAGGGATATTGTAGGGGCGGATTGCTTGTTTGAGTCTATTCTGAAGCTGTGTAATAATCATCATGCAGAATGTGCTGTAAATGGCTGGTTCTCTTGAACTTGACATCACAATGATGAATTACAAAATATATAAAATGAAATTGATAATAACATATTTGGGAAAATGTATTATAACATTCTTTATGAACAGGCTACTAAAGAAAGAGCAAGAGAGAGATAAGATGTCAGACTTGGTTAATTAGTATCCAGAAGTTCTTATTATTTACTAAGGACAGTCAAAGCAAAGGCTTGATGAATGTACTCCAACTTATTTAAAAAAAGTCGAACTTCAGAGAGAAGTTGATTTAAAAATAAACTATAAATGATTCAGCTGTATAACTAAATCACTTCTACCATGAACAGCAGGCAAAAGCTGACCACAGAAAATGTTTTACTTCTGTCTCCAACTGAGAAACAGACTTTCAGTGCTGTATCTAAAGTACAAAATATGTTGTTGTGTCTGAAGTGGGAATATTAATTCAACATGTGTATAGATAAGCAAATTACTCACTTCTTTGAAGATCGGTGTTGTTTATTTTTTCACCCTTGTTCAAATTCTATAAAACATTACCAATGATTAAATGCATAAATACTAGGTTTCAAAGATTTTAGAGAGATTTGTAAGTAAACAAATAGCAATATATTAGTCATGGTAACCCAGACTATATAAATAACTTTGTTAAAAGACATTGTAAACTGTCACAGTATGTGGCTGGAATGGATATTTCAGGCACATTTACGTAACCGGAATTGCTTTGCTGAAGTCTTTAAGACTGGCATATCATAGGTTTTTATTTTTATTTTTTCAGGTCAGAAGCAGACATTCCAAAGGCTATTTTGCAATACAGTATGAAAATCAAAGTTTTAGCAAATATACTACTGCCATATCACAGTGGAGAATATTTAATAAACAACTGACAGATTCTACTAATTGAATCTAGATTCCCTAACTTACAGAATATTGAAGCTACAGGGGCTGTTAAAGTAAGCAAAATACTTCTTGGATACTTGGATGTAGACAGTAAGAGCAGGAAACTATGTGATATCATCTGATTCTTATACTTCTGTACAACAACGGCTGGTATTTTTCCATTTACTGAGACATTATAAATATGATGCATACAAACATTCCTACACAGTATTAAACATAAGACAAGAGTTACGTTTTGTGACTATAATAGAGGCCATACACTGCAATGTAAAATCACTATGCCTACTACAAGTGCCATACCTGGAAAACATCCAAAAGGAACTGAAGTTACAGCACTGTGCTGAGACTGACCTTAGGTGTTATGGAGCACCTCCAAGGGTGTTCCTCATTTGACAAATGCTTTACCTTTATTTCAGTTGTCTCAGTTTTGTTTTGTATACACATCTGATTATAACAACAATTAATAATGTGTATTCCATACTCCAGAACTCTCAACTACCCTTTTTTGGAGGTATATTCCTATTTTCAGGCCTGATTTTCCCCTGCACAGGATGTCCCTATTTTTGGAGGTATGTCCCTATTTTTTATTGATTTAACTTTTTAAATATTTTTCTGAAATGCTGTCATCACACATGATTTTTGAAAATGTGTAACACACAGAAAGCCACATTACATTAAATTAAAGAAATTTAATTAATTCATTAAAGAAAGAGGACACACATCTTACATTTTCCTTTTTCCTTAAGCAAAAATAAATGGCATTGTGTAGTAGAATTTTGTAATGCGGTTAGTTCATTAAAGTCTACAGATCTCAGATTGCCTCACTGATAATGTGTTTATATTTTTCCATCATTTTTGTCACACTCTGTTTTTTTTAATATGTGTTTCTGAGTACTAGTCTATATTCCTAATGGAAGCAGGAAGAGTTGTGTGCTATCCTGTATTCAAATGTTATGCTAATTAGATGTCTAAATTTTTAGCTAGATGTTTGTATTTTTCAAGAACTTTTGTTCCTATTTTTAGTGTCAGTAGATTGAGAGATATGACATACTCCAATCTTTAAAATGTGATGTTTTGCATTGTCTTCAACATGTATACCATTCCTTTTTGTACTTGGGTTACCACCTGTCCCACTTTGTGAGGGACAGTCCCTCTTTGGGCAGTTGTGTCCTGCATAAAAATTGAAAAAATGGCAAATGTCCTGAGATATTAGGACAAACATATTTCCTATATTTTATGTAATAGTTGCATAAAACAGTTATTCTGTTTCTGAAACACCTAAATGTTATAAGAAACAGAATAAGCAACTAAAATTCTAAAAGAATAAGCGTTTATTTAGGCAAAAAAGTGATGTTCTGTCCTTTGTACTGGCCGTGAGTATGTTTTGCCTTGCAAAATCTGACGTTTGTACAAAAAATGTCCCACTTTGAGCATTTGAAAAGGTGGCAACCCTATTTTGTACTGTACTTTTACAAACACACATAGAAGCTAATAACTCCACTTTTGTTTGTAAAGACAGATAATGCCTGCCGTTATATACAGAAGTAGCTACGACTGCTGTTCTGAGATATTTCCTTTATTTTGCTTTATCTTGCATAATTTCACAACATCATCTTTTCTTATCTAGCCAAGTAAGCTCTGGAACTTAGATCTGTTTCACCATGCAGAGAAGTAACTGAATTATATTATACCATGTTTGAGAGAACTGCCATCTTATGTTCTTCTCGTGTAATGCTGCCAAGAACTGTGTAATGTCAGCCTAAGAAGGTAGCAGTATTCTTTACTTATTATAGTAGATGACATAGAATATGCTATATCCCAAAACAAATTGTTATATTTTTTCTTTAAGTATGATATTGGAACTAGTTTTGCTTAAATTATGTGTGGCATACTTCATATTGATAGTCAAGAAATATCGCTGTACAAAATGAAGAATAAGGTTAATATTTGCTACAGTTTTCTGAGAAAATGAATACTTCAGAACATCAAATACTCGAACCTGAAATGGT